>NC_074695.1:13490455-13552955 GCF_029448725.1 Salvelinus fontinalis
TAAATGTATTTACACAAGTTGTAAGATTAGACATGGGTGTAATGCCTAAAGACCCCCCCCCCCATTTTTTGTAATAAACTCACTTGGGTGGACAATTTACTTCAGGTGTCAAACTATTTCCATGTTACCATTAGCACAAGAGCTACACCATGTGGGGGAAACACAGAAGTGCAACAAGTTAGCAAGTGCGTCAGTGTTGTGGCGTAACACATTTTCACACAATCCAGAGGTGGTATCGTGAGTTCCAAAATGACTCCTAACCCCTATTCCCCAGCCATGTCTGTCGATCTGAGAGGATTGGGTAGGTGGAAGCAATATGTTGATATTTCTACCCAGCCAATCAGAAGCCAAGATTAAACTATTTATTGCCATAATGCTCAAGAGAATAGTGATAAATACCAATACTCTGTGCTACTTGCCAACCCATGTATCTGTTCCATTTCCATAATCATGCCATACATGCAAAACTATTCCCAAGAACATTATTTCTGACTATGTGTCAATAGGAGAGTAAACACATTCCCACAGAAACATGACTCTAGTGACTGCATGTACAATTTGAGTGTAACTCGTAGGAATCCCAGAACAACAGTCTTTAAAAAATGCCTAAGCACCATGGAATTTCCTCTTGTATTAAAACGGAGGGACCGGGGACGTTTATTTGTCTGTAACTTTTTTTCTGTTGGACCGTGGAGGGGAGAGGGGGAGAAGGGAAGACAGGGTGAGAGAGCGGAGGAGCAGGGAGGCCACAAGAGAGTTTAACAAAATATAGGGGTACCTCCTCCAGCTGACAGGATGCTGGGAATCTGGGACTTAAGCTTGAAGAGTGGGGGGTAGGGTTGGGGGATTGTGGGATGGAGGAGGGAGGAGGAGGGAGGGATTTGGTTACAGCTGTTGAATTGGCCGTAGCACAAATATACTTGTCACATCCTCCAATACACATAGACATGAGGATGGACATGTATATTTATTTACAAAGAAAGATACAAGGACAGGGGCAAATACGAGAGGGGGGGCCAACAGCTTTGAACCTCAAATAGGAGGTCAGCTAAGCCTGTATAATAGCAGATCAGGCAGAATGCCTCCCACCATCCCACTACATCTTTAACTGTGCAGAGATACTGAGGAATGGAGTCCCAGTGAGCCAGACTGATCCTCACCAACATGGAACAGATCAAATGATACCACTAAAATAAGATAGACATCAACTTTTTGTTGGCTTAAGTTCACAGAGCATAGCACTTGGGGGAACAGGGGAAAGGCATGGAGCAACATAGAGGTAAATGAGAAAGGTTTAGTGAGTGGGAACATTGGCAAAGAGGAAATGAGGTGGGGGAGAGGGGAGCTGTAATGCTTGAGGAATGATTGTGTTAGACAGCACTAAGCCAAAGGTTGATAAGTTACAGCTGTACAGACAGAGAGAGAGAGAGAGCGAGGCAGAGAAAGAGAGAAAGTCAGACAGAATGAGAGGGGGAAGAGAGTGAGAGAAGGAGAAAGAGACGATAATTACAAAAGCACGTGAGAAAATAGAGCTTGTCTGAGAGGTCCTCTGTAGGGTTGTATATATTTTGGGAATATTTACATTTATCCTACATGAGAGATTAATAAAATGCTGAATCATATCCTACTTACTTTACGTGCCCTGACTACCTTTCCTGCCAAGTTCCAGCTCATTCCCAGAACATGTCCCACTCTTTCAAAACACTCTTTTGGATAGACGTCAAGAAATTATTTGAGAAGAAAATAAAATATTATTTTGGGGAGATTCTGTTATTTTTTTTATTGGTGGATCAGGGATTTGTTGGGGTGGCAGGATTTAGAGAAAGGAAAGGTCTCTACTTTCATCTCATATTCTGCACCATACACACATTCCTCAAATACTGGTCAAAGTTTTGGACAGATTATAGTTCCAAACCAATCCAGTCTAGTCAAAGCTTCCTGGAGTTTGACCACAGATCACAGGATGGTGTGGGTTGTCAGTGTTTGTCTCCATGTGATTGAGTTTGTGGTTGTGTGTGTTAGTGGGTCGTTGTGTTTACGTGTATTTGTGTCTGTGTAAGAGTATCTGGTCATACAGGCTATTTTTTACCCTTGACCAGCCAATGCTCTTTCCTGTGTTGGGTATTTAGAAAATGCCTGTGGAATATGGTTGCCATGATGCAGTACTGGTTAAAGCATCGTTGGTCTTCAAGGAATTCTTAACAATTTGAATGGATGAGTAATCTGAGCCTGAAATCTGAGCCTGAAGAACCGCTGTGTGTAACATCTGTAAACCAAAAGTAACAGGTACAACCAGTGGGAGAGTTGCCCATCTATGCTATAGGACTGCAGTGTTGTTCTACTCTAATCTTCACAACTCTAGAGAGGGAGAGTTGCTCATCTATGCTATAGGACTGCAGTGTTGTTCTACTCTAATCTTCACAACTCTAGAGAGGGAGAGTTGCCCATCTATGCTATAGGACTGCAGTGTTATTCTACTCTAATCTTCACAACTCTAGAGAGGGAGAGTTGCCCATCTATGCTATAGGACTGCAGTGTTGTTCTACTCTAATCTTCACAACTCTAGAGAGGGAGAGTTGCACATCTATGCTATAGGACTGCAGTGTTATTCTACTCTAATCTTCACAACTCTAGAGAGGGAGAGTTGCACATCTATGCTATAGGACTGCAGTGTTATTCTACTCTAATCTTCACAACTCTAGAGAGGGAGAGTTGCACATCTATGCTATAGGACTGCAGTGTTATTCTACTCTAATCTTCACAACTCTAGAGAGGGAGAGCTGCCCAGCTCTGGTTTAGGATGAAGGGGTCATAAGCAAATATCACAATGTTCTCCGGAGATCAAGATAGGCTTTGAAAGAGAGTGCGTATCATATCAAGATAGATTCAATTGCCAAGCAGAAATTACCCCTCGGGCTATGATCCCTGTTGTACATTCGGCTACAGCAAATTGTGTTTTCTTTTGCCTGCCAAGTCATTTAATTCTATTAGCCATTAAATGGAGCTTCTCTATGATAACAACACAGCCAGCCCACTCACCGGATGTACTGTAGATAACAGCCAGCATAACAGAGTAGTGACGCATCATGACTCGTACCACATGACCTGTGAGGCTGAAACACAATGACCAGTAGAACAAGTACCTTGGTCGCAGTCCCCTGCTCAGAAGCTGCATTCATCAACCAATGGTTGCGTGTCACGTCATCGACTGTGTCATCAACTGAAAGATCCAGGGGGCTAAGCATTCCCACGCTGGATAGTATGTGTTGTAACCATGGGGATTTACAATAACACCAATGTAACCAATCAGCGTTCCAATTATACATGGACTCTTGGGGGTGCCCAACGTCCATATCTTTGACCATTTCTATTCTGATAAGGGGGCCCTGATTTGTTATAGGGGAGCCCCCCCAACCCCCACTGTAATACAAACCTGTACCCAAACATGGGCACAGACACCAGACACAACTCAAAGTAACAAGCACACTCATATACACAGACCAAACACATACACATTCCTTTATGAAAATATGAAAATACAAAGCAGGATGTGAAAGGGTCCTAAAACCCAGCTCTATTGTATTGGACCAGCTGTGGCCCCATAGATAAGCCCACCCAGAGACTCACCTTAGTCAGCCTCATCCTGCCGTTGTTGGACCTCTCTGGACCACGGCGCGTCAGTGACCCTCTCACCAAGGGCACAGGCTCTGCTTCCTCCCCACAGCAAGGCTCCGCAGTCAGGACGCAACCCATATAGAGATGTGAACCCTGGCGCTCTCTCTCTCTCCTGTCCTCTCTCCCTGTCCCCCTCTCCCTATACTCTACCAGACACTGTTTTCCTGCGTACTCTCAGGCAGCTGTTTTTGTTGGCTGACGCGAGGCCCTTCCCCTTTTCCTGGCTCCCATTCAGCCTCACACTCACTCTCCAAGGGCCAGAGGATATACCTTCTCTCACTCCTCTCTCTGTCTCACACAGACACATGCATCCCCTGTCTCTCAAATACTCACATATGGACATACTTTACATATATGGTCTCTCTCCCTCTGTCTTCTCTCATAGCAATATCAATACCTCTCTGTTTCTCCCTCCCTCTCTCACTCTAAAACCCTCACTGTTCCTCCCTCCCTCTCTCACTCTGAAACACTCTCTGTTTCTCCTTCTCTCACTCTGAAACACTCTCTGTTACTCAATCAAATTTCAGTCAATCAATCAAATGTATTTATAAAGCCCTTCTTACATCAGCTGATGTCACAAAGTCCTGTATAGAAACCCAGCCTAAAACACCAAACCTCAAGCAATGCAGGTGTAGAAGCACGGTGGCTAGGAAAAACTCCATACTTCCTCTCTCTCTCACTCTGAAACCCTCTCTGTTACTCCCTCTGTCACTAAAACCCTCACTGTTCCTCCCTCTCTCTCTCTCACTCGGAAACCTTCTCGGTTCCTCCCTCTCTCTCTCAATCTGAAACACTCTGTTTCCTGCTCACACATACACAGTAATCTTGCTAGACATTGTCTGTATTGTCTGAAATGGGCTCATCAAAACCAACACAACCACAACTGTTGCAGTTTGGATGTTCTAAAACTACAGACATCTTAGCATGGAACCACAGACCTCTTAGCATGGAACCACATGGAACCACAGACCTCTTACCATGGAACCACAGACCTCTTACCATGGAACCACATACCTCTTAGCATGGAACCACAGACCTCTTAGCATGGAACCACAGACCTTTTAGCATGGAACCACAGACCTCTTAGCATGGAACCATAGGCCTCTTAGCATGGAACCACAGACCTCTTAGCATGGAACCACAGGCCTCTTAGCATGGAACCACAGACCTCTTAGCATGGAACCACATTCCTCTTAGCATGGAACCACAGACCTCTTAGCATGGAACCATAGACCTCTTAGCATGGAACCACAGACCTCTTAGCATGGAACCACATTCCTCTTAGCATGGAACCACAGACCTCTTAGCATGGAACCACAGACCTCTTAGTATGGCACCACAGACCTCTTAGCATGGAACCATAGACCTCTTAGCATGGAACCACAGGCCTCTTAGCATGGAACCATAGACCTCTTAACATGGAACCACATACCTCTTAGCATGGAACCACAGACCTCTTAGCATGGAACCACAGACAACTTAGCATGGAACCACAGACCTCTTAGCATGGAACCACAGGCCTCTTAGCATGGAACCACAGACCTCTTAGCATGGAACCACAGACCTCTTAGCATGGAACCACAGACCTCTTAGCATGGAACCACAGACCTCTTAGCATGGAACCATAGACCTCTTAGCATGGAACCACAGACCTCTTAGCATGGAACCACATTCCTCTTAGCATGGAACCATAGACCTCTTAGCATGGAACCACAGACCTCTTAGCATGGCCCCACAGACCTCTTAGCATGGAACCATAGACCTCTTAGCATGGAACCACAGGCCTCTTAGCATGGAACCATAGACCTCTTAACATGGAACCACATACCTCTTAGCATGGAACCACAGACCTCTTAGCATGGAACCACAGACAACTTAGCATGGAACCACAGACCTCTTAGCATGGAACAACAGGCCTCTTAGCATGGAACCACAGACCTCTTAGCATGGAACCACAGATCTCTTAGCATGGAACCACAGACCTCTTAGCATGGAACCACATACCTCTTAGCATGGAACCACAGACATCTTGCATGGAACCACATACCTCTTAGCATGGAACCACAGACCTCTTAGCATGGAACCATAGACCTCTTAGCATGGAACCACATTCCTCTTAGCATGGAACCACATACCTCTTAGCATGGAACCACATACCTCTTAGCATGGAACCACATACCTCTTAGCATGGAACCACAGACCTCTTAGCATGGAAGCAGTCTCCTCTCCCTAGACTAGTTACAAACTTGCAACATAAGTTCCAAATACTGCCGGGGGAGTTGAAGTGGTCAGAAGTGCTGTTTAGCTTATAGTCATCTATAACCTAAACATCTAACATTTTGTCTACACCTCAGGGACTAGACAAAGTTAACTTATTAAAACCTGCTTTGACACTTTGCTACTGCCCCCAGAAGAGGCTTGTCAGTCGTCCAGATCCTAGTCAGAGAGCAACATTAGTCTTATTCTTTCTTTGTTTCTCCTGTCATTTTGTTGTTGTTTGTTTCTCATGTCTTGTTGTTGTTGTTTGTTTCTCCTGTCTTTTTGTTGTTGTTTGTTTCTCCTGTCATTTTGTTGTTTGTTTCTCCTGTCATCTTGTTGTTGTTTTTTTCTCCTGTCTTATTGTTGTTGTTTGTTTCTCCTGTCATCTTGTTGTTGTTTTTTTCTCCTGTCTTATTGTCTTACCTGTCTTATTGAGACATCCGGTTTGGAGCGAGCGGTCGCATTTGCATTCGCTCTGCAGGTAGTATAAATTTTCATTTCATTTTCATTACATTTCATTATAGTACAACGGTTTAATTTGTCTAACCTTAGCAATTTCTTCTTAGCTAGCTACTTAGCCGTCTGTGTATAAAAGATAATTGCGTAATTATCGTATTCCGTCGTCTATCGTAGTCCACACTGCTATCTGCCCAGCAGCTAGCAAACGTCCACCGTCTACCGAATAGTAGTATAAACTTTTCATTACATTTCATTATAGTACAACGGTCTGATTTTCATTTTCACTACAGTACAACGGTTTGATTTGTTTGATCTTAGCTAGCTACATAGCCGTCTTTGCATCAAACATAATTGTGTAGTTATTGAGGTTCGCCAGCCAGCTATTTTCGCCCTAACGTAACGCAACGTAGCCAAACACTGCTAGCTAGCCAGCTTGCCACCGAATAGCAGCATTGTAGAAACGAGTGCATTACAACGGAACGACTTGATCAGTGTAGTGTTGGCTGACTACACAGTTGTCTTTGCTATCTTTGATTTGTATTTGTTCGATCTTAGCTAGCTACTTAGCTGGCTACATAGCCGTCTTTGTATCGGTGATAATTGTGTAGTTATCAAGGTTCGCTGAGGTTCGCTAGCCAGGTATTCTCGCCCTAACGTAACGTAGTCAACCCTGCTAGCTAGCCAGCTAGCCACCGATTAGCAGCACTGTAGAAACGATTATATTACAACGGAACGACTTGACTTGTGTAGTGTTAGCTAGCTACATAGTTTTCTTTGCTATCTTTTTATCTAAGATAATTGTGTAGCTTTGAGTAATTATCGGTTAGCTAGCCAGCTATTTTTCGCCTGCCGCGCTGCCGTCCTCCTACCTAGCCAACACTGCTAGCTAGCCAACTTCTACCGAATAGCAGCACTGTAGAAACGTACATTACAACGGAACGACTTGATTAGCGTAGTGTTAGCTAGTTGTCTTTCCTGTCCTTGTATCCATGATAATTGTGTAGTTTAGAGAAATTTAGTGAAATTGTCGAGGTTACCTAGCCAGCTTCACTTTCAACAACGTAGCCACTGCTAGCCAGGCTACTTCACCAGCCAGCAGTACTATATCATTTTAGTCAATAAGATCTTGTATTTTATTCTTATTTTTTGCAACGTAAGCCTAACTTTCTGAACATTCGAGACGTGTAGCCCACTTGTCATTCTAATCTCCTTTGCATTAGCGTAGCCTCTTCTGTAGCCGTCAACCATGTGTCTGTCTATCCCTGTTCTCTCCTCTCTGCACAGACCATACAAACGCTTCACACCGCGTGGCCGCGCCCACCCTAACCTGGTGGTCCCAGCCCGCACGACCCACGTGGAGTTCCAGGTCTCCGGTAGCCTCTGGAACTGCCGATCTGCGGCCAACAAGGCAGAGCTCATCTCAGCCTATGCGTCCCTCCAGTCCCTCGACTTCCTGGCACTGACGGAAACATGGCTCACCACAGATAACACTGCTACTCCTACTGCTCTCTCTTCGTCTGCCCACGTGTTCTCGCACACCCCGAGACCTTCTGGTCAGCGGGGTGGTGGCACCGGGATCCTCATCTCTCCCAAGTGGTCATTCTCTCTTTCTCCCCTTACCCATCTGTCTATCGCCTCCTTTGAATTCCATGCTGTCACAGTTACCAGCCCTTTCAAGCTTAACATCCTTATCATTTATCGCCCTCCAGGTTCCCTTGGAGAGTTCATCAATGAGCTTGATGCCTTGATAAGCTCCTTTCCTGAGGACGGCTCACCTCTCACAGTTCTGGGTGACTTTAACCTCCCCATGTCTACCTTTGACTCATTCCTCTCTGCCTCCTTCTTTCCACTCCTCTCCTCTTTTGACCTCACCCTCTCACCTTCCCCCCCTACTCACAAGGCAGGCAATACGCTTGACCTCATCTTTACTAGATGCTGTTCTTCCACTAACCTCATTGCAACTCCCCTCCAAGTCTCCGACCACTACCTTGTATCCTTCTCCCTCTCGCTCTCATCCAACACTTCCCACACTGCCCCTACTCGGATGGTATCGCGCCGTCCCAACCTCCGCTCTCTCTCCCCCGCTACTCTCTCCTCTTCCATCCTATCATCTCTTCCCTCTGCCCAAACCTTCTCCAACCTATCTCCTGATTCTGCCTCCTCAACCCTCCTCTCCTCCCTTTCTGCATCCTTTGACTCTCTATGTCCCCTATCCTCCAGGCCGGCTCGGTCCTCCCCTCCCGCTCCGTGGCTCGACGACTCATTGCGAGCTCACAGAACAGGGCTCCGGGCAGCCGAGCGGAAATGGAGGAAAACTCGCCTCCCTGCGGACCTGGCATCCTTTCACTCCCTCCTCTCTACATTTTCCTCTTCTGTCTCTGCTGCTAAAGCCACTTTCTACCACTCTAAATTCCAAGCATCTGCCTCTAACCCTAGGAAGCTCTTTGCCACCTTCTCCTCCCTCCTGAATCCTCCTCCCCCTCCCCCCCCCTCCTCCCTCTCTGCAGACGACTTCGTCAACCATTTTGAAAAGAAGGTCGACGACATCCGATCCTCGTTCGCTAAGTCAAACGACACCGCTGGTTCTGCTCACACTGCCCAACCCTGTGCTTTGACCTCTTTCTCCCCTCTCTCTCCAGATGAAATCTCGCGTCTTGTGACGGCCGGCCGCCCAACAACCTGCCCGCTTGACCCTATCCCCTCCTCTCTTCTCCAGACCATTTCCGGAGACCTTCTACCTTACCTCACCTCGCTCATCAACTCATCCTTGACCGCTGGCTACGTCCCTTCCGTCTTCAAGAGAGCGAGAGTTGCACCCCTTCTGAAAAAACCTACACTCGATCCCTCCGATGTCAACAACTACAGACCAGTATCCCTTCTTTCTTTTCTCTCCAAAACTCTTGAACGTGCCGTCCTTGGCCAGCTCTCCTGCTATCTCTCTCAGAATGACCTTCTTGATCCAAATCAGTCAGGTTTCAAGACTAGTCACTCAACTGAGACTGCTCTTCTCTGTATCACGGAGGCGCTCCGCACTGCTAAAGCTAACTCTCTCTCCTCTGCTCTCATCCTTCTAGACCTATCGGCTGCCTTCGATACTGTGAACCATCAGATCCTCCTCTCCACCCTCTCCGAGTTGGGCATCTCCGGCGCGGCCCACGCTTGGATTGCGTCCTACCTGACAGGTCGCTCCTACCAGGTGGCGTGGCGAGAATCTGTCTCCTCACCACGCGCTCTCACCACTGGTGTCCCCCAGGGCTCTGTTCTAGGCCCTCTCCTATTCTCGCTATACACCAAGTCACTTGGCTCTGTCATAACCTCACATGGTCTCTCCTATCATTGCTATGCAGACGACACACAATTAATCTTCTCCTTTCCCCCTTCTGATGACCAGGTGGCGAATCGCATCTCTGCATGTCTGGCAGACATATCAGTGTGGATGACGGATCATCACCTCAAGCTGAACCTCGGCAAGACGGAGCTGCTCTTCCTCCCGGGGAAGGACTGTCCGTTCCATGATCTCGCCATCACGGTTGACAACTCCATTGTGTCCTCCTCCCAGAGCGCTAAGAACCTTGGCGTGATCCTGGACAACACCCTGTCGTTCTCCACCAACATCAAGGCGGTGGCCCGTTCCTGTAGGTTCATGCTCTACAACATCCGCAGAGTACGACCCTGCCTCACACAGGAAGCGGCGCAGGTCCTAATCCAGGCACTTGTCATCTCCCGTCTGGATTACTGCAACTCGCTGCTGGCTGGGCTCCCTGCCTGTGCCATTAAACCCCTACAACTCATCCAGAACGCCGCAGCCCGTCTGGTGTTCAACCTTCCCAAGTTCTCTCACGTCACCCCGCTCCTCCGCTCTCTCCACTGGCTTCCAGTTGAAGCTCGCATCCGCTACAAGACCATGGTGCTTGCCTACGGAGCTGTGAGGGGAACGGCACCTCAGTACCTTCAGGCTCTGATCAGGCCCTACACCCAAACAAGGGCACTGCGTTCATCCACCTCTGGCCTGCTCGCCTCCCTACCACTGAGGAAGTACAGTTCCCGCTCAGCCCAGTCAAAACTGTTCGCTGCTCTGGCCCCCCAATGGTGGAACAAACTCCCTCACGACGCCAGGACAGCGGAGTCAATCACCACCTTCCGGAGACACCTGAAACCCCACCTCTTCAAGGAATACCTAGGATAAAGCAATCCTTCTGCCCCCCCCCCCCCCCCCCCCTTAAAAGATCTGATGCACTATTGTAAAGTGGCTGTTCCACTGGATGTCATAAGGTGAATGCACCAATTTGTAAGTCGCTCTGGATAAGAGCGTCTGCTAAATGACTTAAATGTAAATGTAAATGTAAATGTTGTTGTTTGTCTCTCCTGTCTTTTTGTTGTTGTTTGATTCTCCTGTCTTTTTGTTGTTTGTTTCTGCTGTCTTTTTGTTGTTGTTTGTTTCTCCTGTCTTTTTGTTGTTGTTTGTTTCTCCTGTCTTTTTTTGTTTGTTTCTCCTGTCATTTTGTTGTTGTTTCTCCTGTCTTGTTGTTGTTTGTTTCTTCTGTCTTTTTGTTGTTGTTTGTTTCTCCTGTCTTTTTGTTGTTGTTTGTTTCTCCTGTCTTGTTGTTGTTGTTTGTTTCTCCTGTCTTTTTTTGTTTGTCTCTCCTGTCATTTTTTTGTTTGTTTCTCCTGTCTTTTTGCTGTTGTTCATTTCTCCTGTCTTGTTGTTGTTGTTTGTTTCTCCTGTCTTGTTGTTGTTTGTTTCTCCTGTCATTTTGTTGTTGTTTCTCCTGTCTTGTTGTTGTTGTTTGTTTCTCCTGTCTTGTTGTTGTTTGTTTCTCCTGTCATTTTGTTGTTGTTTCTCCTGTCATTTTGTTGTTGTATGTTTCTCCAGTCTTGTTGTTGTTGTTTGTTTCTCCTGTTCAGAGTGTGTTGGCACTTCATTTAATTTAGCAAGCAGGCTTTTAAAATTCAATATTCTACTTAAAATATCAAAGGTACACAAGATGCGCTCTTTTAGTGGAACAACTCATATGTGTCACTGTAACTGATCTGATTATGAAATGAATGCAGTATTCTGGCTCCAACGACCTCTGTTAACTTTGGTATACTTTGATAACCAGTACTACGTGTCTGGAAGCCCAGCTCTAGATCCTCATGCTTTATCCAAACATTCTCCCTGTCATCAGTCTGCTCCACACAGGATCTAAGGACTAAGTTGATTAACAGGAGTTCATTTTACTGTGGTTAAAGCAGGGAGGTTCAGTAGTAAACACACAAATGGGGTGGGACAACTGGAGGGGTGGGAGGAAGGGGTTAGTGCAAGAGAGTTGGGGGTAGGTGGGGGTTAGGGAAAGAAAGTTGGGGTGGGGGGATTAGGGAAAGAGAGTTGGGGTAGGGGAGGGGGTAAGAGGAGGCGAGAGAGAGAGGAAAGGGGAGTGGAGTGAGAGGGGGTTTTGGAGGCACATCAGGAGTTTGCCTTTTAAAGGGATACATTGGGATTTTGGCAATGAGGCCCATGATCTACTTCCCAGGAGTAAGATGAACTCGTGTATACCCTTTTTATGGTACCCACAAGTTCATCGGAGTAATGCAAGATATGTAAACATTATTAAAGTGACTAATGTTCCAGTTGTTAAAGTGGCCAGTTAAGTCTACAGTTTCAAGAAAGTTTGTGAACCCTTTGGAATTACCTGGATTTCTGCATTGATTACTCATAAAATGTGGTCTGATCTTCATCAAAGTCACAATAATAGACAAACACAATCTGGCTAAACTAATTTCACACAAACAGATGTACTTTTCACATTTTTATTGAAGACATTGAGTAATCATTCACAGTGCAGGCTGGAAAAAGTAAGTGAACCTCTGTGTTAACGACTTCTACAAAAGCTATTTGGAGTCATGTGTTTCAATTAAGGAGATGAGATTGGAGGTGTGGATTGCACAGGTGCCCTGCCCTTTAAATAAAGGCACACAAAGCCTGGTTACTGACACATCTGTTCTTCTCCAGAAAGATTGGTTAGTGTGAACCAGGCCTCAATCCCAACAACTTTCACAGGATCTTAGAAGACACATTATAGAGATGCACAAAGCTGGAAAAGGTTACAAAAGCATTGCTAAAGACCTTGGTGTTCATCAATCCACGGTGAGACAAATTGTCTACAAATGGAGAAGATTCAGGACTGTTGATACTCTCCTTAGGAGTGGGCGTCCTGCAAAGATCACTCCAAGAGCACAATGCGTAATCCTGAAAGAGGTGAGAAAGAACCCAAGGGTAACAACAAAAGACCTCCAGAACACTCTACAAACAACGAAAGTCTGTGTTCAGGTGTCCACTATCAGAAAACCACTGAACAACTATGGTGTTCATGGATGGACACCGTGAAGGAAACCACTGCTGTCTAAAAAAACAACATTGCGGATGTCTCAAGTTTGCCAAAGACCACCTGGATGTTCCACAAAGCTTCTGGGAAAATGCTGCTGTGGACAGATGAGACAAAAGTTGAACTTTTTGGGAAAAATGCACAACGCTTTATGGAGGAAAAAGGGCATTGCACACCAACACCAAAACCTCATCCCAACTGTGAAGCATGGAGGAGGGGGCATCATGGTTTGCGGCTGCTTTGCTGCCTCAGGGCCTGGACACCTTGCAATCATTGAGGGAACAATAAATTCAAAAGTGTATCAAGACATTTTACAGGAGAATGTCAGGGCATGACCTCAAGCTTAAGGGTGATGCAACAAGACAATGACCCAAAGCACACAAGTAAATCAACTAAAGAATGGCTGAAAAGGAATAAGATTTTTGTTTTGGAATGGCCAAGTCAGAGTCCTGACCTTAACCCAATTGAGATGCTGTGGCATGACCTGAAGAGGGCTGTGCAATCAAGACAACCTAGAAATACTGATGAACTGATACAGATTGGTAGGGAGGAATGGTTCAAAATTCCTCCTCAACGTTGTGCAAGTCTTCTAAGCAGCTACAGGAAACATTTGGTGGAGGTTGGTTGCTGCTAAAGGAGGATCTACAAGTTACTAAATTCAAGGGTTCACTTACTTTTTCCAGCCTGCACTGTGAATGATTACTCAATGTCTTCAATAAAAATTTGAAAAGTACAACTGTTTGTGTGTCTTTAGTTTAGTCAGATTGTGTGTGAATGTGAATGATTACTCACTGTGAATGATTACTCAATGTCTTCAATAAAAATTTGAAAAGTACAACTGTTTGTGTGTCTTTAGTTTAGTCAGATTGTGTTTGTCTATTATTGTGACTTAGATGAAGATCAGACCACATTTTATGTGTAATCAATGCAGAAATCCAGGTAATTCCAAAGGGTTCACAAACTTTTTCTTGCACTGTATGTCTATAGGCAGCAGCCTCTCTGTGCTAGTGATGGCTATTTAACAGTCTGATGGCCTTGAGATAGAAGCTGTTTTTCAGTCCCTGCTTTGATGCACCCATATTGACCTCGCCTTCTGGATGATCGCGAGGTGAACAGGCAATGGCTCGAGTGGTTGGTGGGCTTGATTATCTTTTTGGCCTTCCTGTGACATCGGGTGCAACACATTAGGATCATAGCTTTCACCTGTATTCACCTGGTCAGTCTATGTCATGGAAAAAGCAGGTTTCTTAATGTTTTTGTACACTCATTGTAGACACATGGAACATTCTATAAATCCGATTTTTTTATATGAATAAAGGCTTGCTAAAGTGTCAAAATGCAGCATTTTGACATTTCACTCAGTTAACCCTGTGTCACTTCTAGTAAGATTTTAACCCACTTAATTCCCAAATGTCTCGAAGTTTCACCATCATTGTAAAGCCCTCATTATTTTGTTGCTTTGACAAAGCCATTTCTTAAGATTATTTAATGTGATTTGTTTAAGTCTGCCCCTCCCATTTTAAGGTCAACCCTGTTACATGCACTGAACTATCGTATTAATATGAAACTAAATAAATATTTTTCAAAAGAAACATTGAACATCTAATAGTGAAATCATAGTGTATAAGCAGGTGAACTGGTTGTACTTTTTTTGGCCATTTTCTGGTGTTTTGTGGTGGAAAACGGAGCGGGTCGAGCATAACACATCAAGCCTGTTAGATAAACACGCTAGAAATGTTGCAGAAATGTCATTTTTTGGGGGGTGAATCTTGCATTCAATTGCCACTCTCTGTTGCACACATCAAGCTCCCATTCCCTCTGTCACAAGGGGATTTATGGCTGATTTAAGAAGAAAACATCTACCCTGTTACAGTTAACCCTGTTATTCTATTTGGCACTTAATATAGTCCTTTTATTAAGCTGAACATGTGCTTTTTGTGATAGAAATATACCATACTTTTATTGTGATGATGTCAGAGGTCACAGAACTCCGGGATAAAGATTTATTTTTCACTACAATGTATATGATTTATCAATATTAACTGTGTTTTACTTCCTTTGTCTTTATGCATTGATGTAAATAAATGAGCCACATTCTCAAAGCTAGAAAAGTGATTATTTTGTTAAGGGTCCCCTCCCATTACCTATCACTTGTTGGTGGCTTTCTATATTATATCAATTCAAATAGAACACTATTTTCTGTATATGGTAAACCCATAGACTTAGATAAACATCACATCATTGTATCTGCCCCATTATGGCGTCTGTGAGGGCAGAACTAATTGAGGCCATCTCCATTTTGATGTAGACAATTTTCTTCTTCTACTACTTCTATGAGTTGGTAAACAAACTGAAAGAGTGCATATTACCACCTAGAGTGTGTTGTTTGAACAGGTATAAAGGTTGGAGACTGCAACCTGCAGTTATGAAACATTTTCTCATGAGTATAATTTATTGGCAGATCCCTCCTTGTGATCTGGATAGAATTATGTGATTCTTCCTTAACCCATAGGAAGTCCCACTAAGCTGACGACTTCAAAATGGTAAAAATCCTTAATGGCGCTGCCCATGCTAAAACAGGCTTTTGGGCACTAGAGCCATCTATCTATCTCTATGGGCAAGGACAGATTTGCACCAAGTGTGGGCATGATCCCTAAACAGGAAGAACAAAAACATGGTCCATATCACAGACCACAAGACCAAAGTAATAAGCTAATCACAAACATAATGTGCTGTATATCAAGTACAATATTTGGGCCTTACAAACATCTTCACTTTAGGAAGGTTGCTCCTAGTAAAATGCTATGTGAAAGCTGGTTATATTTAAAGGAATAGTTTATGGATGTCATGTCCAAATCATCCTAAAGTCTCTAAAAATGGACCGTGTAACTCAAAGAAGTTCATTATGGATGATTTAGACATTAAGCGTGAAAATGCTAATATAGGTACCATCGACTGGCATTGGATGTGGGCCACAAATGCTAAAAAGTTAGCATTTGAAACAGTCAGCCATGTAAACACAACCAAAGCATGGATTGCTGTGATACCTCGTCCATAAACTGCTTACAAAGTAAGGAAAACAATATTTCAATGTGTCATTTGGGTGAACTATCCATTTAATGACTAAGAATCAGTTAATCAGCTACGTTCAAACATCTGGTGGAAAGCCTTCCCAGAAGAATGGAGGCTGTTATAGCAGTAAAGGGGAATCCAACTCCATATTAATGCCCATCATTTTGGAATGAGATGTTCGATGAGCAGGTGTCCAAATACCGGTACTTTTGGCCACGTAATGTATCAATCAATCCTCAAATGTAGGATTGTCGTCAGTTGGTTACTTTGGACAATTCTATGCCCCCAGACACAAAGGCCGGACATAAAACATAGCGTCAAAAGGTTGTAGTCATGGAAAACACGAGAGGAAATAGGAAAGAACAGGCGATGGAATGTGTTAAATAGGAAACTTCAAAGACAAAACATCCCTATTAAGAGTTTAACTTATTGTGTGTGTGTGTGAATCCCAAATCATTGGCTGTTATAGAGGTGGGAGATTGGATAGTGTCACATTCAAAAATTATAATTAAAGTTGATTTTGTGGGAATAAAGTTAAATTGTTACTCCTCACAGCTGTGGTGAGCTTATTACCTTATAAAATTCCTTCAATTGACCCTTGAATTTAGATCTGAGGCCATTACTGACCACCCTTAACCTTGATTGAACACAGCCCGGGAATCCCCGCTGGACAGGAAATGTAGATTTCCCCTGGGGGCAGAGGGGCCTGCCTGCCTCCTTGTACAGGAATAGACCATATGGGAGACAAGCAGGAAGAGATGCTGGGAAAATGTCAAGTTAAACAGTTACTCAGAGCACATGCAGCTGTTCCAGCCTCAGACTGTCACCCCCCCCCCCCCAGACTACAGTATACTCCTCAGGACCCCCCCCAGACTACAGTATACTCCCCAGAATCCCCCCCAGACTACAATATACTCCTCAGGAACCCCCCCCCCCCCAGACTACAATATACTCCTCAGGACCCCCCCCGACTACAGTATACTCCTCAGAATCCCCCCCAGACTACAATATACTCCTCAGGACACCACCTCCTCCAACTACAGTATACTCCTAAGGAACCCCCTCCCCTTCATCAGAGTACTGTACACTACCTCTCAGACTACAGTGTACTCCCCAGAACCCCCAGACTACAGTATACTCCAGGACCCCCCCAATCCCTCAGACTAGTCTATTCCTTAGGTATACTCCCCAGAACCCTCTTGAGACTACAGTATACTCCTCAAAACCCCACCCATCCTCAGACTAGTCAATTCCTCAGGTACCCCACCCCCAGACTACAGTATACTCCTCAGGACCCCACCAGACTACAGTAAACTCCTCAGAATCCCCCCACAGACTACAATATACTCCTCAGAATCACCCCCAGAGTACAGTATACTCAGGACCCCCCCCCCCAGACTACAATATACTCCTCAGAATCACCCCCAGAGTACAGTATACTCAGGACCCCCCCCCCCCCCCCCAGACTACAGTATACTCTTCAGAATCCCCCCACAGACTACAGTATACTCCTCAGAATCCCCCCAGACTACAGTATACTCAGGACCCCCCCCCAGACTACAGTATACTCTTCAGAATCCCCCCCAGAGTACAGTACACTCCTCAGAATCACCCACAGACTACATTATAGTCCTCAGAGTACAGTATACTCAGGGCCCCACCTTCGACTACAGTACACTCCTCAGAAAGCACCCCCCTCACAGTATACTCCTACGGAACCCCCTCCCCTCCATCAGAATACAGTACACTCCTAAGGAACCCCCCCCCCCCCCCTCCGATAACAGTAAACTCCTCAGGACCTCCGACTACAATATACTCCCCAGGAGCCCCCCCTCCCCTCAAACTACAGTATACTCCTAAGGAACCCCGCCTCCCTCAGACTGCAGTATACTCCTCAGGAACCCCGCCTCCCTCAGACTGCAGTATACTCCTCAGGACCCTCCCTCAGACTACAGTATACTCCTCAGGACCCTCCCTCAGACTACAGTATACT
The DNA here is from genome assembly GCF_029448725.1 of Salvelinus fontinalis. Lineage (NCBI taxonomy): Eukaryota > Metazoa > Chordata > Actinopteri > Salmoniformes > Salmonidae > Salvelinus > Salvelinus fontinalis. The sequence continues at coordinate 13,508,279 of NC_074695.1, forward strand.
CCTCAGGACCCCCCTTCAGACTACAGTATACTCCTCAGGACCCCCCCCTCAGACTACAGTATACTCCTCAGGAACCCCCCTCAGACTACAGTATACTCCTCAGGACCCTCCCCCCCCTCAGACTACAGTATACTCCTCAGGACCCCCCTCAGACTACAGTATATGCCTCAGGACCCACGCCATCCTCAGACTACAGCTTACTCCCATCGCTCCCTCTCTCCTCAGTTACACAGCAATGCCTGTTTCCCATCAGCGTTCTGAAGTGGAAAACTGAATGGCACAGGTTACAACCTGGGCCAAAACCCAGCTTAAGGTCACAGGGGTGAGGGGTGTGGTGGAAGGGGTGGTTAGGATATACAGGATATTACAAGATCAATAGTCAAATATTGTATTTTCATCTATTTGAAGTGAACAAGAGAACCTAAAATGTGACAGAGAAACTTATAGCCCAGTTCGACAGAAGAAACTGAAAAATGGGGGATTCATGCTTTAAGCTGTGAAGTGAGGGGTTAAGATTCAGAAAATCAAAACTGCATAATTTAGCAGTGGTATACCATAAAATACATTCCTTACATTCAATTTGGTAAATCTCTCCCACTCTGTGACCTACCCATATGGAGTTGATTAAATGCATCTCGACATTCCCATGGCTTAAAGAACCACATGAGTCTGGTTCCACAGCCATGCATGTTACATAGAGAAACAAACACCCAGAAACATTTATTGAGCTGTGCTTCTTCACTTGTGATTGTGGGGTTACATACAGTACATACAATGTTAAAACACCCTCTGCATTAAAATCCAGTCAACACGTGGCCCATGGATAAGAGTGAGTGAAGATCATGCCTCCAATACGTTTAGGACACAGTTCACACTATTTTTTCATGACATGGTTGCCAGGCGATGACTTTCAGGCAGCTTCGGATGAGGCGGAAGGAAGGAAGCGGTTCCTTTCTGGAGAGGAAGCAGGAAGCCATTGGCGGTGTATTGGGACAGTGGCTAAAAAGATCCAGTTAATGACTGCTACAGATGATGATCAGAGAAACACAAACATCGCATTCCTCATAGTAAAAAAATTGTTAACTTATGTCAGCAAAAGCCCCCTAAAACAGGGGACTTTTCCTGTCTTTTCTTTTATTTAAAACTCCTGTCTGTCCTTCTGAGATAGGCGCTCCAGCATTAATATAATCAGGTTTAGAGCTCAGAGAGCCTCCATAGTCCAGCATCTAGACTGGCTCCAGCATTAGTATAATCAGGTTTAGAGCTCAGAGAGCCTCCATAGTCCAGCATCTAGACTGGCTCCAGCATTAGTATAATCAGGTTTAGAGCTCAGAGAGCCTCCATAGTCCAGCATCTAGACTGGCTCCAGCATTAGTATAATCAGGTTTAGAGCTCAGAGAGCCTACATAGTCCAGCATCTAGACTGGCTCCAGCATTAGTATAATCAGGTTTAGGGCTCAGAGAGCCTCCATAGTCCAGCATCTAGACTGGCTCCAGCATTAGTATAACCAGGTTTAGGGCTCAGAGAGCCTACATAGTCCAGCATCTAGACTGGCTCCAGCATTAGTATAATCAGGTTTAGAGCTCAGAGAGCCTCCATAGTCCAGCATCTAGACTGGCTCCAGCATTAGTATAATCAGGTTTAGAGCTCAGAGAGCCTACATAGTCCAGCATCTAGACTGGCTCCAGCATTAGTATAATCAGGTTTAGGGCTCAGAGAGCCTCCATAGTCCAGCATCTAGACTGGCTCCAGCATTAGTATAACCAGGTTTAGGGCTCAGAGAGCCTACATAGTCCAGCATCTAGACTGGCTCCAGCATTAGTATAATCAGGTTTAGGGCTCAGAGAGCCTCCATAGTCCAGCATCTAGACTGGCTCCAGCATTAGTATAACCAGGTTTAGGGCTCAGAGAGCCTCCATAGTCCAGCATCTAGACTGGCGGGTGGTCAACACGCACGTAGCTATACATCTCAACCCCACCTTTTACATTTTTTTTATTTCTTATAATGACTTAAATTCAACCTTATTAAAAACCCATCCAGCATTTCTCTAGTCTGGTTGCTGTCTCTGTTTAGATATATTACATACCACTCCTTGCCAAAGATTTGGCAAATTGTCAGGAGTGGCAAGAAGTGGAATGTTAGCTAAAAAGACTGGTCCACAGACTAGTAAAGGGTGGGTTTCTCCTTGAGCAGGTTAGCAGGAAGGGAGCTGTAGAGCTGCTCCAGCCAGGTTGCTAGGCAGACCTCATTCTTTGCATCGTCCATCTTCTTCACTTCTTTAATTCACCCTCCCTATGTATTGTCCTCCATATTGTCATGTGGGTCTGCGTCCATTATATCAAGGCTGCATACTGTATCTATTCCCTGCGATCGACCTCTGAAGAGAATTGGGGAAAAAGTAGATCCGTTTTTCAATTGAAATGTTTGAAAATCCCTAAAACCTGAATATAGCAGTTACATTCAGTTTGTCAGCAATCAATGCTTACCTTCTTTATCTGCCTGAGGCACTTCATCATCAGCTAAGCTAGAGGAGCGAGAAAAAACAAAAAAGGACAGATGTCAATAAAACTACCTTCAGTTAGGTGCAATAAAACTACCTTCAGTTAGGTGGATTGCTAGAATAACAAACAAATAGGGTTGGGCAACCTTGTTCTAGGTGTTAGGGGCCTGTGGATTGTAGGGTGAGGTGTACTATAGAGTTCATCTACGGGATGACCTCTAACCTGGTGAGCTGTGGGGTGTGTCATTGCTGGGGGAGACGGTAGCCGGGCCTCGCCCTCACTGGAGCGCCCAACGGGCGTGGTCCTCTTGGCCCAGGCGTTCTCCTTGGGAGGTGGAGCGAGCACCACCTTTAGGGGTGGACTGTCTTGTCTGGGAGGGGAGGGCTTGGTCACAGGGGAGGAGGGCTCCTCTTCACGCCCACTGTCCACCGAGCGCTCGCTCTCCCTGCGCTTGGAGGCTGGGAATTTGAGAGGAAGAATATGTCAACAAATGTCCAACAGGAAATGAGTGTCCTGCTTTTATACCAACCCTGGGAAAGGACCCTGCTTAACCCCCAATATTACCCTCTGAAAGTGTCTAAGCAACTACAGTACTGATATCGTCGCTGACTCAATTACCCATCATAACCAGTGAATTGCTCACCTCTGCCAGATTGGCCACGGCTGCCTGGTTGGGAAGACTCACTGCCAGTCCGAGAACGTCCTGCAGGTTGGTCCTCACTGCGGCAGCTGGGGTGCCTGAGGGATGGTCAGGATCAATGAGTCAAAGATAACATAACACAGTATATATGAAGTTTATTCTACAGACATACTCCATTTCCTCATGTTAGCCTATGCTCTTCTTCCCTTTCGTAACATACCTCTCTCTGGGCTTGCGGTCTGTGATTCTGTCTTCTAGCTGTCGCTGCAGTTTTTCCTGTTCCCTCTTCAGCCTCTCCTCCATCTCTCTCTCCTTGGCAGCCGTGTCCACTGGCTTGGCCTCACCGAAGATGGAGGCAGCCCTGTCCGAGGGGGCAGACGGGTCGCTGCTCTGCTCCACCTCTTTAGGTAGGCTACGGGGTTTCAGGATCAACTTGGGCCTCTCCACAGCACCTGGGTATGACCATAGAGGAGATAAAAAGCAGAGAGGTTTTAATGTACACCCTGGTACTGTGTGACTGGGCCAGTGCACATTAAGAATGACAATTTTATTTAAAACTTTCTCACCTCGGTCACAACGGCTTTCCTCCCGTCTCTCGTATCGGTCACCACCACGGTCACCATAGCGATCCCCACTACCCCGGTAGTCATCCCGTCGGTAGCTATCCTGTCGGTAGCCATCTTGCCGTTAGCCATCCTGTCCTCCCTCATCACGCCTGTAACCAGTGCCAAATGCCCTGCGACCACCACCACCACGACAGTCAAAACTACCTGAGGGAAGCGGCAAAAATACAATATTAGTTATACTACAAGACTTCACAAACAACATAACAAAAACACAACACCCACTATACAAAACAATCTAATGACATCAACATATATTTTCCAAAGTTTGTCAAATATTTTCAGTTTTTGTTTAACTTTATAATATACCAAATCTAAAGGGATGTTACTAGATAGTCAACCCTCCAGTTTGGTATTGATGGTGAGCATGAGGCTTTCCATTGGATAGGTAAACATTGTTTGGCATCAATTCGACCTAGATTTCAAAACTTTCTCTGATATTGATCACCAATATTTACATTACCCAACAGACATAAATCGTGGAGATGGATGGATGTAAATTCCTAGACACAATGAAATGATAGCACATACATTATCCCCAAAAGACGTTAGTCACAGGACCAGCACATGTAATAGGGTTCCGTTGTGCTTTTTGCATCTCCAACAGAGATGTGACATTTCTGTCAGGAATGTAGCGAGTGTAAAACAGTCAATTTGACTCTAGAGGTCTTTCCATTCCAAATAAAGTTGGAGAGTGGGCCATTCATTTTATTTAAAAAGCTGGATGGAAGTGAAATTGGCAGGGCATGGAATAAATACACCAATCTTAGTAACACAGTCGAAAGTTTACATACGAGTTTTAATGACTCCAACCTAAGTGTATTTCAACCACTCCACAAATTTCTTGTTAACAAACTATAGTTTTGGCAAGTCGGTTAGGACATCTACTAGGTGCAAGACAAGTCATTTATCCAACAATTGTTTACAGACAGATTATTTCACTCTATCACAATTCCAGTGGGTCAGAAGTTTACATACACTAAGTTGACTGTGCCTTTAAACAGCTTGAAAAATTCCCGAAGATTATGTCATGGCTTTAGAAGCTTCTGATAGGCTAATTGACATTATTTGAGTCAATTGAAGGTGTACCTGTGGATGTATTTCAAGGTCTACCTTCAAACTCAGTGCCTCTTTGCTTGACATCATGGGAAAATCAAAAGAAATCAGCCAAGACCTCAGAAAACAAATTGTAGACCTCCACAAGTCTGGTTCATCCTTGGGAGCAATTTCCAAACGCCTGAAGGTACCACGTTCATCTGAACAAACAATAGTACGCAAGTATAAACACCATGGGACCACGCAGCCGTCATACCGCTCAGAAAGGAGAAGTGTTCTGTCTCCTAGAGACGAACGTACTTTGGTGCGAAAAGTGCAAATCAATCCCAGAACAACAGCAAAGGACCTTGTGAAGACGCTAGAGGAAACAGGTACAAAAGTATCTATATCCACAGTAAAACAAGTCCTATATCGACATAGCCTGAAAGGCCGCTCAGCAAGGAAGAAGCCACTGCTCCAAAACCGCCATAAAAAAGCTAGACTACGGTTTGAAACTGCACATGTGGACAAAGATCGTACTTTTTGGAGAAATGTCCTCTGGTCTGATGAAACAAAAATAGAACTGTTTAGCCATAATGACCATCGTTATGTTTGGAGGGAAAAGGGGGAGGCTTGCAAGCCGAAGAACACCATCCCAACCGTGAAGCATGGGGGTGGCAGCATCCTGTTGTGGGGGTGCTTTGCTGCAGGAGGGACTGGTGCACTTCACAAAATAGATGGCATCATGAGAAGGAAAATTATGTGAATATATTGAAGAAACATCGCAAGACATCAGTCAGGAAGTTAAAGCTTGATCGCAAATGGGTCTTCCAAATGGACAATGACCCCAAGCATACTTCCAAAGCTGTGGCAAAATGGCTTAAGGAAAACAAAGTCAAGGTATTGGAGTAGCACAAAGGCCTGACCTCAATCCTATAGAAAATTTGTTTGCAGAACTGAAAAAGCGTGTGCGAGCAAGGAGGCCTACAAACCTGACTCAGTTACACCAGCTCTGTCAGGAGAAATGGGCCAAAATTCACCCAACTTATTGTGGGAAGCTTGTGGAAGGCTACCCGAAATGTTTGACCCAAGTTAAACAATTTGAAGGCAATGCTACCAAATACTAATTGGGTTTATGTAAACTTCTGACCCACTGGGAATGTGATAAAATAAATAAAAGCGTTTTTTTCTTCTTTTTTCTCTACTATTATTCTGACAAATATTTTGTTGTGCGCCCTGGAATTTTAATTTAGGAGCTCCAGTGCGCCTGGAAAAATAAAAAATTCTAGCTTTATTACCTCGAACATGTATCATTTCGCTCCTAAATTTCTTTGTGTGCGGCTACATTTTTCAACTTAGGTGCACACAAAAAATGTCTTTGTAGAGCACTGTTATATTGAAAAATTGCAGAGATTGTCTGAAACTTTTACTCCAATACATTCCTAAATAAAATAATGTACTTTTTACTCCATACATTTTCCCTGACACCCAAAAGTACTCGTTACATTTTGAATGCTTAGCAGGACAGGAAAATGGTCCAATTCACACACTTATCAAGAGAACATCCCTCATCATCCATACTGCCTCTGATCTGGTGAACTCAAACACACAAATGCTTTTTTTGTAAATGATGTCTGAGTGTTGGAGTGTGCTGCTGGCTATCTGTAAATGATGTCTGAGTGTTGGAGTGTGCTGCTGGCTATCTGTAAATGATGTCTGATTGTTGGAGTGTGCTGCTGGCTATCTGTAAATGATGTCTGAGTGTTGGAGTGTGCTGCTGGCTATCTGTAAATGACGTCTGAGTGTTGGAGTGTGCTGCTGGCTATCTGTAAATGATGTCTGAGTGTTGGAGTGTGCTGCTGGCTATCCGTAAATAAAAAAGAAAAGAAAATGATGTCGTCTGGTTTGCTTAATATAAGGAATTTTGAATTATTTATACATTTACTGTTGATACTTAAGTACATTTAAAACCAAATACTTTTAAACTTTTACTAAAGTAGTATTTTGGGTGACTTTCACTTTTACTTGAGTCATTTTCTATTAAGGTATCTTTACTTTTACTCAAGTATGACAATGAGGTACTTTTTCCGCCACTGTACTGTACGCACAGTCTCCAAAGGTGTCGTCTCTTCCAGGCGGCGCGTCGTCACTCTCTCCTCCAATGGGCTGTGGAGCCCTCCAGTCAGAGTCTGTCTTGTCTGGGCCAAAGTCTCCCCCCTGGTCCCTGTCCCGACCCCCCATGGAGTGATTATCCCTCCCTGAGAAAGACACATAGACGAGTCAGAAAGAACATGGAGAAACTCTTCAGATCAAGTTAAATCTGAACTTCATGAGTGTGTACAGAATGACATTACAGTTAAGCTGCCAAAATGTGTATGGAGGTACTGTAGCTACACATTCAAAATCTGAATGGAAACACGGCACACTCCCAGGTGATTTTATTGTCATAACATTTCAACCCTTAGGTATTCATCAGGCATGTATATCCCAGATGGGAGTGGAAGGTCCTTAATATCTGGGGTGGCAGGTAGCCTAGTGGTTAGAGCGTTTGGCCAGTAACCGAAAGGGTGCTAGATTGAATCCACGAGCTGACAAGGTCAAAATCTGTTGTTCTGCCCCTGAACAAGGTAGTTCACACACTGTTCCTAGGCTGTCATTGTAAATAAGAATTTGTTCTTAACTGACTTGCCTAGTTAAAAAAAACAGTAAAACAAAGCCCTGACCTCAATCCCATAGAACATTTGTGGGCAGAACTGAAAAAGCGTGTGCAAGCAAGGAGGTCTACAGACCTGACTCAGTTACACCAGCTCTATCAGGAGAAATAGGCCAAAATTCACCCAACTTATTGTGGGAAGCTTGTGGAAGGCTACCTGAAACATTTTACCCAAGTTAAACAATTTGAAGGCAATGCTACCAAATACTAATTGAGTGTATGTAAACTTCTGACCCACTGGGAATGTTGTGAAAGAATTAAAAGCTGAAATAAATCAATAATTCTCTCTACTATTATTCTGACATTTCACATTCTTAAAATAAAGTGGTGAGCCTAACTGACTTAAGACAGGGAATCTTTACTAGGATTAAATGTCAGGAATTGTGAAAAACTGAAGTTTAAATGTATTTGTCTAAGGTGTATGTAATCCTCCGACTTCAACTGTAGGTCCTTCCACCCCCACCTAGGATATGCATGCCTGATGAAGACCTAAGGGTCGAAATGTTGCAACAAAATCACCTGGGAGCATGAACAGCATCGTGTGGCGTTTTCCTTTTTCATGAGTTCGCCTATAACTCCAGCACCAGCAAAAAAGTACCGAGATGTGCATATGTATGTTCTTCAGCTTTTGTACTGTAGCTACACAAACATAAGATTCACACCTTTGTCATTAGACTGATCTGCAATGTCCACACGAATCCTTCTGTTTCCCAAGTCCTGCATGGAGGAAGAGCAAACATGAAAAAAGTAATGGATGACATATGCCATCTAGTGGCTAAACCTATTGACTGGCGTTTCACCATCTAGTGGCTAAACCTATTGACTGGCGTTTCACCATCTGGTGGCTAAACCTACTGACTGGGTTTCACCATCTGGTGGCTAAACCTACTGACTGGGTTTCACCATCTGGTGGCTAAACCTATTGACTGGGTTTCACCATCTGGTGGCTAAACCTACTGACTGGGTTTCACCATCTGGTGGCTAAACCTACTGACTGGGTTTCACCATCTGGTGGCTAAACCTATTGACTGGGTTTCACCATCTGGTGGCTAAACCTACTGACTGGGTTTCACCATCTGGTGGCTAAACCTATTGACTGGCGTTTCACCATCTGGTGGCTAAACCTATTGACTGGCGTTTCACCATCTAGTGACTAAACCTATTGACTGGCGTTTCACCATCTGGTGGCTAAACCTATTGACTGGCGTTTCACCATCTAGTGGCTAAACCTATTGACTGGCGTTTCACCATCTAGTGGCTAAACCTATTGACTGGCGTTTCACCATCTAGTGGCTAAACCTATTGACTGGCGTTTCACCATCTGGTGGCTAAACCTATTGACTGGCGTTTCACCATCTAGTGGCTAAACCTATTGACTGGCGTTTCACCATCTGGTGGCTAAACCTACTGACTGGGTTTCACCATCTGGTGGCTAAACCTATTGACTGGGTTTCACCATCTGGTGGCTAAACCTACTGACTGGGTTTCACCATCTGGTGGCTAAACTTATTGACTGGCGTTTCACCATCTGGTGGCTAAACCTATTGACTGGCGTTTCACCATCTAGTGGCTAAACCTATTGACTGGCGTTTCACCATCTAATGGCTAAACCGATTGACTGGCGTTTCACCATCTAGTGGCTAAACCTATTGACTGGCGTTTCACCATCTGGTGGCTAAACCTATTGACTGGCGTTTCACCATCTAGTGACTAAACCTATTGACTGGTGTTTTTATTGACTATTTTCCTTGTAGCTCAGTTTGTAAAATGGACTAACCTCTTCGTTTAGACTCAAGGCACTCAGGAGGGATTCCACATCAGCAAACTCAGCAGAGCCAAAACCCTTCAGCCTGTCTGGATTACTGGGTTCTCTAGGAAGACGCACTGCACTGATCGACAGACAGACAGACAGACAGACAGACAGACAGACAGACAGACAGACAGACAGACAGACAGACAGACAGACACAGACAGACACAGACAGACACAGACAGAGTCAAACAGAGATATAGTATGTCTGGGTTTGGATGAGCAAATACTAATACTTTATAATAGGGGTCTTCTTACCCTACGAGGTCCGGACTACTGCTGCTTTTCTATTCTGCCTGATAATGAATTGCACCCACCTGGTGTCCCAGGTCTAAATCAGTCCCTAATTAGAGGGATAGAATGAAAAAAAAAGCAGTGGAACTGCCTTCAAGGTCCAGATTTCAGTTTGAGGGCTTTATAATATAATAATGTATGCCATTCAGCAGATGCTTTAATCCAAAGAGACTTACAGTCATGCGTGCATACATTTGACATACGGGTGGTCCTGGGAATCGCACCCACTATCCTGGCATTGCGAGTGCAATGCTCTACCAACTGAGCTACAGAGGACCCACAGAGGAATTAACTGTGTAACACAACAGATTTAGGCTTAAATGTTATGTTTTGGGTAGGGCCAAACATGTGCTAAATTTGAAATGCACTTACCCCCACGCCCCTGAAGAAGTCCTTGATGGAGTCCTCAGTCACGTCGTAGGACAAGTTGCCCAGGAAGGCGGTGTAAGGGGGACCGCAAGGAATACGAGAGCGGTCAACGTTTGGCTCCCGGGCTGAACGGGGTGCTGTGGGCAGGATGGAGCGGTTGATGGCTGGGGCCCGGTACATATCCTCCTCTGTATGCCAGGAGGTGGATACTGGAGGGAGGAGAAGGGAGAGAAATTAGAAGGATTGGATGTTAAAGGGCCAATCTACGATTGGAAAATGATTTATTTTAACTTTTAAATTAATAATATACAGTGCCTTCAGAAAGTATTCACACCCCTTGACTTTGTGTTGTGTTACAACCTGAATTTAAAATGTATTATATTCAGATTTTGTGTCTCTAGCCTACACACAATACACCTTAATGGAAAGCGCTCAGGGATTTCACTATGAGGCCAATGGTGACTTTAAAACAGTTACAGAGTTTAATGGCTGTGATATGAGAAAACTGAGGATGGGTCAACAACATTGCAGTTACCTAGAGTAAAAAGAACAAAGCGTGTACAAAATACAAATATTCCAAAACATGCATCCTGCTTGCAAAAAGGCACTAAAGTAAAACTGCAAAAAATGTGGTAAAGAAATTAACTTTATGTCCTGAATACAAAGTGTTATGTTTGGGGAAAATGCAACACAACACATAACTGAGTACCACTTTTCAAATAGTCAAGTATGGTGGTGGCTGCATCATGTTATGAGTATGCTTGTCATCGGCAAAGACTAGGGAGTTTTTTGGGGGGGATAAAAAGAAACGGAATAGAGCTAAGCACAGGCAAAATCATAGAAGAAAACCTGGTTCAGCCTACTTTCCAACAGACACTGGGAGACAAATTCACCTTTCAGCAGCACAATAACCTAAAACACAAGGCGAAATATACACTGGAGTTGCTTACCAAGTCAACATTGAATGTTCCTGAGTGGCCTACTTACAGTTTTCACTTTTACTCCATTGTTTATAAACAATGTAATTGTAAACAAACACTGTATAACACTGTATAGCCTCATGGTTGAAAGTATAATTTTGATCTCATGGATGATGAGTCATTGCATGCATAGCTCTGTCTATGAATTTGAGAGTGGTTACATTTCTCCAGCCCCAATCCTCAGATAGTTACCAAAAACAGTGCCTGGGTCGCAATTTTTGTTGTTGTTTGAACTGCAGATTTCCCTTTTAAGATCATGCTGCCTTGGTATGTACGGATCCTTACGATAAGATGGGTCAGATGCTGTTCTGACACGTTGACTATGAATACCAAAACACAGGTGTACTGACCAGAGATGAATGTCACAGAACAGGATTGGGCCTACATGAGTTACAGTAGCCAAATCTTAAAAACATGTATCCTGGTTGAGAACACTCAACGTATAGGAGAAAAATAACTATGGTGATGCATCCTTTTTGTGAAGAATCTCACCCTCTGTGTCTAGGTCATCTGTCTCCTCAGCCCAGCTGCTAGTGGGCTTGGTGGGGGGGTAACTTGGGGGTGCATTACCCCCTTTGTCCTCTGCCGGGAAGTTAGTCAGGGATAGGGTCTTAACCTTCTTATTCCCCTTCTTCTTAGCTGCTGTGAGGAGAGGATTCAATTTTATCATGGTCAAACAGCTCTTTGGCAAGTCTCTGACAAGACTCACTGTGACAGGAAAATGATAGTCCTGCTGCTGCCCCTCCCCCCTCCCGGTTCAACTGCCTCAAGCCAAAGCCTTACCACATAGCTTTTAAACCCAGATGACCAATACCACGAGACTTCCGGGAACGTTTGTGAAACAGACCAAACAGGGGTTTGAGAAGTGAAAATTAACCTCTAAGGAAGAATTTTCCTCGAAATCTAAAGGCACAACCTAGATTCGAGCCAATGTCTTAAATAGTTGAACATGTTATTACTCCTACCTGGTGAAAGTGAAGAACTGACACTTTTTCATTTGTTGTCAATTATTTTGAAGGAGTGCCTTTTGAGTTGCAAATGCGCAGTTCGGCGCTAGACCCGATCACGTGATTCCACGCATTAGTTTAGCTAGGCAACATCCCCATTACGTTTTTCATTTTACACATTACAAGTGTGATCGGGGATATTGGAGAAGGAAATGTAACATACCTTCATACTGTCTTTGGCCTTATTGTGTTGGCTTGGATATTTATTTTTTTACACTGTCTTTACAATATGATTCCAGCAATAATGGTGGACGGGTAACCTGGCCATCCCAGTACTGTACAAGTCAGCGTGGCTTGCTTTTGGGCCAAAGGGGTTGAATCAGGCAAAAGTGTTTGGGTATGTTGCACTTAGCAGTGAGTCTGCGACGGAAAAATAATAAGCCCGCAAAGAGACTAACAGAGAACAGATTTTTAAGGGTCATTCCAAGCCCGCCATATGGGTCACAGAACCGTGTGGAATGTGGATGTTCTCTTTACAGACTTGCAGAAGAGCGTGAAATGAGGCCATCACCATTCCCTCCTCCATCAGATGTTGACGCACCCCAAAAACATACACTCAGACACTGTCAACGTAGGCTAGCCAGCTGTCTACTGTTTGTTTACATAGATGTCAGGTCAAGTGTCTATATAACTTTAGGTACATACCTCTAAAACCTGCAGATATAACTCACTGTGTTAACATAGTATGCAACTGTCGCAGTCCCAAGCAAACTATCTATGATGGCGCATGATCATTCCTGTGCACAATGACCAGCTGGTCTTCGGGGAAAAATAACGTTACCCTGTAAATTACGATGTTTACATGGTTCCATCCCACTCCCTCCCCGCAGCGTCCGCCACGATACAGCCCCTCCTGACACAACGCATGTGAGGTCGACACACCCGGAAAAAGTATGCATTTCAAACCGTGAATCCATCACTTTCTAAAAAAATTGTCGATGCCAAAGAATGCATATCTCCACGCAGGCTACACCTGGCCCATGCAGAATTTAGCTTACATAATTCTCACCTGACGTCGCCATGTTGGAGAACGACTTCCTGGATCCTAGATGGAGACGCGGGCACACAAGTATCCGCGTGCATGCTTCGCATCGTGTTTTCGTGCATTGCAGTGGTGTAGTTCACTCTATCACCACTGGAGAGCGGGTTAGGCCTAGTTGACGGAATGAGAGGTTTTTCAAAAGTTATTAATGAGGGTGTAACAAAATACTTGCGTTTCTATCTCCAACAGTGCAGTAATATCTAACAAGTAATATCGAACAATCCACACAATCTAAAGTAAAGAAATGGAATTAAGAATATATAAATATTTGGACGAGCAATGTAAGAGCATAGACTATGACACAGTAGAATAGGACAGAATAAAGTTAAAGGTTAAATAAAATAAATAAATATACATATGAGATGAGTATTGCAAAATATGTAAGCATTATTAAGCAACAGGTAAGTGGAAATATTACTTGGTTCACGCATATATTATAATAACTATGCACATGTGTTGGCTACAGTATGACTGTCTGCTCAAAACTTCCCCTTTTTTTGAAGCTACTGTGGCAACAGCTTCCCCATGCCTTACAACTTTTGAAGAACAAAGCCAGTATTTTGGATGGGTTTATTGTGTGTGTGTGTGTGTGTGTGTGTGTGTGTGTGTGTGTGTGTGTGTGTGTGTGTGTGTGTGTGTGTGTGTGTGTGTGTGTGTGTGTGTGTGTGTGTGTGTGTGTGTGTGTGTGTGTGTGTGTGGCTGCATGCGGATGTAGCGGATCACACAAGTCAGAGGTTAGGGCCACAGGGAGATCTTAACTCCCTCACTCATTTCCTTGGTCACCGAAACCAAGATCTGAAATACTTAGTTACTCCAAAACACTTCAATCAGTGTTTTGACAACAGGAATCCACATGCATTCCACACAGTAGCCTGTAGACTTAGACTTGGAAGTACAATGTCGCTGTGATACAACTTTGAAATTAAAAGATTGGTCTTCCACTTCTATCTTATTTGGTTTGACTTAACCTGCTAGTTGGACATTATTCAGTTGTGCTCGACAAATATTTCATAATGTCATTTCTATCTGTTGAGTGAAAAGATACTGCTGTTATACTGGAGGACATTTTGACCGCTCACTTGCGAAACCATTTTATTGTACATGTTTGTCCATGATTGTTATCTGTTTGTCCAATGGTAAAGTATCGGGAGGGACCAGGAATAGGCGTGACAATTCCATACAAATAAAAGTATTTTAATTATTATATGAAGAGTGCCTTGGTCCTCCTTTCTTTTTGATGATCAATTTACCCCTTTAACCAAAGAGCACCTTCTGTCTACCAAAACCTACTATTGTGTACCTATGCAGCACTTCCCTACCTCTTTTTTTCTACATATTGTAGTCCTTCATTTGATATACTGTACACATATTTTCCATTCGTTTTTGCCTTAGGCTAACCCTCATGACGATGGAAAGCACCGTTGAACGTCAGAGTTTCTGCTCAATGACTAGGCAGGAAATTAGTTATTCCGGTCTGGAGCCTGGTCTGATTGTGTGTGTGTGTGTGTGTGTGTGTGTGTGTGTGTGTGTGTGTGTTTGTGTGTGTGTGTGTGTGTGTGTGTGTGTGTGTGTGTGTGTGTGTGTGTGTGTGTGTGTGTGTGTGTGTGTGTGTGTGTGTGTGTGTGTGTGTGCGTGCGTGCGTGCGTGCGTTACTTATTAGATCATAGATCAAGTAAAATTAATTTAACGAACACTGTTACAATTTACATTGGGCACAATACATCTTTGTGTGGTCTGACTTATTTTGAGTCAGATTTTGTTTAGTGGACTTATAAGACTGCTCCATTGTATGTTGCTAAGCTAGAAGCTGCTGGTGGATGACAGTATGGAAAACCCTGTGAGCCAAGCGTATGCTCTCTCTTCCATCTCTCTCTTCCATAACCATCACAGGGTCCTTGTTACAGCACAAGGCCGTGGAAGCCAGTCTGGTTGGTTGGACTCGGCTCAACTTGTGGGTTCCCTGCTCCTTTACAGAGAGTTTAACTGGTGCTGACATGTCTTACTGGAAATCATTTCAGTATGGTTGATGTGTGTGTGCGTGTGTGTGTGTGTATGTGTGTGTGTGTGTGTGTGTGCAGGGGGTTACTCGATGACAGATATGTTTTTGTACAATACCAGCATTACAGTGTATATCCACAAAACATATGGGTACCATTTTTACAGAATAGATGGAATGATAGAGAATTATTCAGTGTTTCAGATTTTTTTTTTTATTGTTGGGAAAGTATATATATATATATATATATATATATATATATATATATATATAGTTTTTTTTGTTGATTTTTGTCACTAAGTGAGTTCTTGTCCTTTTGCTTTTGGAATGTACTCTTGGTTCCCCCGAAAAGCAACAGTCAGCACCTGCCAATTGACTACTATACTGTAAGTACCCTTTCAACAGCATCTCATAACACTCATAGAAATTGAACATTTCTCAATGGATTAATAATAACAAATTGAACCTGTTCAAGGACATCTCGGGCGGCATGGTAGCCTAGTGGTTAGAGCATTGGGCCAATAACTGAAAGGTTGCTGGATCAAATCCCTGAGCCGACAAGGTAAAAATCTATTGTTCTGCCCCTGAACAAGGCAATTAACCCACTGTTGCCCAGGTAGGCTGTCATTGTAAATAATAATTTGTTCTTAACTGACTTGCCTAGTTAAATAAAGGTTCAATTTAAAAATACATTTTAAAATCTCATCAAGTCATGAGTGCACAGTTCCATAGATCTGTCATTAGAACCGATGTCTCATTTCACTGCAAGTTCCACTGACATATGATCTAAAGCTCTCCTGACAGATGTGTTTTCTGTGTAGTTCTGACGCTCTTAACCAAGGATATTACATTATGATATTTATTACATTCCATGGGTGACATGTGTTCCCCTATTCACACTGGCATGGTCTCATTTTGACTTTTACAGATTGTGGCTTCACAGTGCAACACCACCAGCTCATTTGTTATAGTTCTCACTTCATCAGTTTTCAGATGGTATTATAATATAGCCTGTAGAATCAACTACTTGTAAAGCAAGCTGTGTTTCACTCTAAATGTGTATTTGGCATGTAATAACCAAAACAAATGAATTACACTGAAAAGCTTAAAAAGCCAAGATGATCTCCCTTGGGAACAGCGTAACCAGATACACCCAATATTATTCTGTGGTTACTGACAGGATCATTCATTCGATTTTTCAACACAGAAAGCAGAAGGAATGCTGGCTCAAGCTCATTACGTAAACGATCAGAAGATTTACTTGACCACACACTGTCTCTTTAGAAAGAACCACATTGACCATGTTTGGACGATGTCCTTTGACCAAATTCTTTAATAATTGTATATAGTCCAAACCATGCTCAGAGTATTACAGCAATTAGAAGTTTGGAAGAGAACACTATTCTTAATTATACTATTTAATTGTGAGCAATTAAAGAACTACACAGTGTTCGACATCACATAAACACTTTTTCAAGCTTTTCAAGCTGTGTTTGAGCTGTCTTGAGAACAATGAACAAAGATGTCAGAGTGACCTGTAGAAAGACATTGAATATGTCAGAAAATGTGTTTAAACCTGCAGGGGGAGGTTGGTAAAGCCATACCTGCAGTGGCTGTCCAGCTGCACTAAATTCCACATGGACTGTGTTATTTGCAGTGACATCTACGTGTGAGCTCCACAAAAGGCAGGTCTGTCAACATTGCAAAAGGTATGCAGACGAACTGTATGATTGATTAAAGGTCTGTTCTCTCACACTCCTTGATTTGCAAACAGCAGAGCTGAGAAAAGGGCTGGTAAATTAGTTTAATATGATTTTACAGCGATAAGGGGGATGTTTGCTGTGGATCGCGCTCCATCTGAAACTATTCAAGTGTGTGCAGCAGTGGCAGTAAAGAGTGCAGGGGTGGCAGTAAAGAGTGCAGGGGTGGCAGTAAAGAGTGCAGGGGTGGCATTAAAGAGTGCAGGGGGGGCATTAAATTACAATGCTAAAGCCCCATTTTAATGACACCCTCCCTTCTCTCACTCTTGGCAGGCAAACTAGTCTCCTGAGGTTTTACAGATGCCTGCATCACAAAAATGTCAGCTCTCCTCATCCTTACTGAAGAGCACTGATGAGGAGAGACCAAGCGGAGACAGAGGAATCTAGGTTGGGACTCTAAGATACAGGACTTTGTTAACTGACCTGGGTTTGATTTTACCATGGATGGGAGATGATTTCATGAACAATGACATTGACATCCCTTTGATGAAGTTTGGACTGGCTCCAGGCATAAATGACGTAAGCGGTCGCTTAGGGCCCCAAGACGCTAGGGAGCCCCAGACCCCCAAAAAATAAATATATAACATTTTTTTTGCAGTAAGTCAGTCAGGTCTGAACTTACTGTTTCGAGTTAGAATAGTAGAGTACACAAGGTGCAAGTTGTGCATCACCATATTGTTTCTTGTTATGTCAGTCACTCAATTAGCCATGTCAGCCAACACTTTTTAGATAAGTAAGTTATCCTAGCCAGCTATCTAAACCAGTAATCATGGCCGAATACTGACTGCTCACGCAGGACACGTGCCAACAGGGCCCCCATTGATTTTGATAGTCACTCTCACTCAGATATCATTAACATGGCATAAATCATGGGAAAATCTGTGGAATTGTAAGAAACTAACTGTAAAACTGCAACAACAAAAAATCTCTGCCCCATGGCAAATTTGTAGAATTGCATAAAATTTGTTATAAAATCTGAAAAAAATCCCCCCCCCCCATTGCAAAATGTGTATAAGCCCTTTAGGTATCCCAAAAAATTATACAAAATAATCTGATAAATATTGAATTTGGCCTTTACTGCTATAGCCCATAGAAACTAATTGAATTACACATTCATAAATTGCAAAAAATATAGAACAAAAAATCATAAGGAATAAGGTTTTAAAGTGTTTGTCCTATATCTCGGATTATCTTAATTATCTTAATCCTTGAGATTTCACATTAGTCTGTGTGTATGAGTACAGAAAGGATTTCAACGTTCAGCTCAAGGTAGCTAGTATTTCTCAGTGTGTCTGTCTGATCTGTCTGAGCCTTGATGATTAGTGTGTTATCTCGGCTGTAATGTCTACAGTCAGGAGGTAATATGGGCCAACTATGGACACGTGGTGCCAGATACATAGCATGCTTCAAATAAAGGGCCGACTTGAGGTCATAATTTCACCCTTGTGATATCTAGGCATCATCATCTGATGATTGGATAATGCACGAAAACATCATCCTCTCTGATTCGCATAGTTGGGAAAATGAAGAAAAGGAACCAAGGAATAACAGTTGATATTATTGTTGTACATTTGATTGTGTAGCTTTATGTGTCATCTTTAAAAAAAGCCCTGTTTGTGTTCCCACGGGCATGTTTTGTATAAACATACCAAATATGACGTGATCTGAACATCCTGATCCTACCAAACTCCTCACTCAAATAGAGATAATTCTGTTTTTCCTGTTTTAATAAGGAGCGTTTGGCTGGTCTGGCATTTGATAAATTAGCCGGTTTATTTGCACAGGGAGGATAAACAGCCAATGGTGTACAGAAGGTAAGACAACTCCTCTGTAGAAAAGACAGATTTTGTAATGTTAGTGAAACGGTTTCGGGTCAACTTGGTGGAGATTTTTCCAACAAATAGCTTATATAATACTTCAGCCTATATCCTCTCTGACTTAGCCCACCCCTTTGTGTCCAGCTCACAGCTCACTCCACACAACAGGCTGACAGGAAAGCCCTGGGAGGAGGTCAGAACATCTAGTCCTGTTAGGTAACACCAGGGATAACTGGCTAAATGTGGAATTTCGAGGTCAATTCTAAATGATCCATGAAAGTGCAACTGTGATGTGGAGTGGGCATTCTATGTTTTTATTTCTTTGTGTTTGGCCGAGTGTGGTTCCCAATCAGAGGCAGCTGTCTATTGTTTTCTCTGATTGGGAATCAGACTTAGTTAGCCTTTTTTCTCACCTATGTTGTGGGATCTTGTTTTTGTACAGCTCTTGTAGCCTACGGAACGGTACGTTCTTTTTGGTTTCACTTTGTTATTTTGTTGCTGGTTCTCATTTAAATAAATATGATGACCACAAATTACACCTTGGTCTCCTTTAAACAACGGACGTTACAGTGTTGGAGTGTGCCCCTGGCTATCCGTAAATTTAAAAGACAAGGAAATCGTGCTATCTGGTCTGCTTTATATAAGCAAGGTGAAATTATTTATACTTTTACTTTTTGAGTATATTTTAGCAATTACATTTACTTTTGATACTTAATGTATATTTAAAACCAAATACTTTTAGACTTTTACTCAAGTAATATTTTACTGGGTGACTTTCACTTTTAATTTTATATTAAGGTATCTTTGCTTTTACTCTAATATGAGGATTGGGTACTTTTTCCACCACTGTACTGTGACTGTACGTAGACACCCCAACCAGAAGCCATGGACTACAGGCAACATTCGCAGTGAGCTAAAGGGTAGAGCTGCCGCTTTCAAGGAGCGGGACTCTAACCAGGAAGCTTATAAGAAATCCCGCTATGTCCTCCGACGAACCATCAAAC
Organism: Salvelinus fontinalis; assembly: GCF_029448725.1. Taxonomy (NCBI): domain Eukaryota; kingdom Metazoa; phylum Chordata; class Actinopteri; order Salmoniformes; family Salmonidae; genus Salvelinus; species Salvelinus fontinalis. Next base: position 13,527,871 of record NC_074695.1, read on the forward strand.
AGGCAAAGCGTCAATACAGGACTAAGATCGAATCATAGTACACCGGCTCCGACACTCGTCAGATGTGGCAGGGCTTGCAAACCCTTACAGACGACAAAGGGTAGCACAGCCGAGAGCTGCCCAGTGACACGAGCCTACCAGACGAGCTAAATAACTTCTATGCTCGCTTCGAGGCAAGTAACACTGAAACATGCATGACAGCATCAGCTGTTCCAGACAACTGTGTGATCACGCTCTTCGCAGCCGATGTGAGTAAGACCTTAAAGCAGGTAAACATTCACAAGGCACAGGGCCAGATGGATTACAAATATGTGTACCCCGAGCATACGCTGACAAGCTGGCAAGTTTCTTCACCGACATTTTCAACCTCTCCATGTCTGAGTCTGTAATATCAACATATTTCAAGCCTGTTCCATAGTTTCAAGCCTGTTCCATAGTTTCAAGCCTGTTCCATGTTTACCTGTTCCATAGTTCCTGAGCCCAAGAACACTAAGGTAACCTGCCTAAATGACTAACGACCCGTAGCACTCACATCTGTAGCTGTGAAATGCTTTGAAAGGCTGGTCATGGCTCAAATCAACAACATTATCCTAGAAACCCTAGACCCACTCCAATTTGCATACTGCACCAACCGATCCACAGATGATGCAATCTCTATTTCAGTCCACACTGCCCTTTCCCAACTGGACAAAAGTAATACCTATGTGAGAATGCTATTCATTGACTACAGCTCAGCATTCAACACCATAGTGCCCTCAAAGCTCGTCACTAAGCTAAGGACCTTGGGACTAAACACCTCACTCTGCAACTGGATCCTGGACTTCCTGACAGGCTACCCCTAGGTGGTGAGGTTAGGTAACAACACATCCGCCATGCTGATCCTCAACATGTGGGCCCCTCAGGGGGGCGTGCTCAGTCCCCTCCTGTATTCCCTGTTCACTCATGACTGCAAGGCCAGGTACGACTCCAACACAATCATTAAGTTTGCTGATGACACAACAGTGGTAGGCCTGATCACCGACAACAACAAGACAGCCTATAGGGAGGAGGTCAGAGACCTGACCGTGTGGTGCAAGGACAACAATCTCTCCCTCAACTTGATCAAGACAAAGAAGATGATTGTGGACTAGAGGAAAAGGAGGACCGAGCACGCCCCCATTTTCATCGACGGGGCTGTAGTGGAGCAGGTCGAGAGCTTCAAGTTCCTTGGCGTCCACATCACCAACAAACTAACATGGTCCAAGCACACCAAGACAGTAGTGAAGAGGGCATGACAAAACCTATTCCCCCTTAGGAGACTGAAAAGATTTGGCATGGGTCCTCAGATCCTCAAAAGGTTTTACAGCTGCACCATCGAGAGCATCCTGACGGGTTGCATCACTGCCTGGTATGGCAACTGCTCAGGCTCCGACCACAAGGCACTACAGAGGGTAGTGCATACGGCCCAGTACATCACCGGGGCCAAGCTTCCTGCTGTCACGAACCGGCTCAGAGCCCGTAACAAAAGGGAGACAACGTGGAGATAAGGAATAACAAAATATATTTATTAACTAAGTACAATATACAACGGTGTGTGGAATCAGTAATCATTAGTGTAAGTGAGTGTTTTGCATGCATGAATGTGATAATGCAGGGTGTTGAAAGGTGCTAAAGCAAACAACCAAAAACCACCAAGATACACAACAAAATCTGTAAAGGTGTCTGCATGGAGAGAGCCTCTTCCATGAATGGGGAAGTGGTGTATTTATCCTATGACACAGCGGGCCCAGGTGTTTCCCATGTAGCTGACGACCCTCCCAACTCCGCCCACCGACATCCTAATAAGGAAACAAGAACAAAGAGAGAGTGGGAGGGTCGTCACACTGCCATCCAGGACCTCTATACCAGACGGTGTCAGAGGAAGGCCCTAAAAATTGTCAAAGACTCCAGCCACCCTAGTCATAGACTGTTCTCTCTGCTACCGCACGGCAAGCGGTACCGGAGCGCCAAGTCTAGGTCCAAGAGGCTTAACAGCTTCTACCCCAAAGCCATAAGACTCCTGAACAGCTAATCAAATGGCTATCCAGACTATTTGCTATTTGCATTGCCTCCCCTCCCTCTCTTCTATGCTGCTGCTACTCTCTGTATTTATCTATGCATAGTCACTTTAATTACTGTACCTTCATATAAATACTACCTCAGTTACCTCGACATCGGTGCCCCCGCACACTGACTTTGTACCGGTACCCCATGTATATAGCCCCGCTATTGTTATTTACTGTTGCTCTTTAACTCTTTGTTATTCTTATCTCTTACTTTTTTGTTGATATTTTCTTAAAACTGCATTGTTGGTTAAAGGCTTGTAAGTAAGCATTTCACTGTAAGGTCTACACATGTTGTATTCGAGCAATATGACAAATAAAAGTTGATTTGAAAATGTGGGTATTTTTTTCCCCAGTGATGAATTCAAATCTTGGTAGTGTTTTCAGTAGTTAATGACATATTTTACCATGTAGTGGTGTAGCTAACTACTGGAACTACACAATATCAGATGTAGATACAGCTGAACTTCTTCCATTGCGAAGTAATTGGTAGCTTAGTAAACTATATTTTCAGAGTAGCTTTCCCAACACTGCGTCAGACACAGTTCTCTGGCATACGTTATCCAGGTTTAAGCCTTGGATAACATTCTCATATTCCTTCACTACGACTTTCAGCCAAAATGTAGGAGTATGTACAGTATTTGTGAGTGTGAGAAAGCCCAGCTGTCATGTTGGTGTGTGTACTGTCTCTTTTTATTCAGCCTTACCTATGACAAAACACAGTACTTAAGTACAAACACTTTAGTACTACTTAAGTAGGTATTTGTTGTATCTGTACTTTACTTTTTATATTTTGACAATTTTTACTTTTACTCCACTACATTACTAAAGAAAATAATGTACTTTTTACCCCATACATTTTCCCTGACACCCAAAAGTACTCATGACATTTTGAATGCTTAGCAGGACAGGAAAATGGTCCAATTAACACACTTATCAAGAGAACATGCCTGGTCATCCCCTGCCTCTGATCTAAAGGACTCCCTAAACACAAATGTTTCATTTGTAAATTCCGGGGAGTGTTGGAGTGTGCCCTGTAAATAAATTAAAAACAAAAATATTGTTCTGTCTGGTTTTAATATAAGGAATGGGAGATTATTTATACATGTACTTTTACTTTTGATACTTTCAGTACATTTTTGCAATTCAATTTCCTTTTGATGCTTAAGTATTTTGAAACAAAATACATTCAGATTTTTATTCAAGTAGTATTTTACTGGGTGACTTTCACTTTTATCTCAGTCATTTTCTATTCAGTGATCTTTACTTTGACTTAAGTATGACAACTGGGTACTTACCCAACCACTGGTCCCAACATTTCCAACCCCCAGACTCCAACATTCATACCCCACCCCCAGACTCCAACATTCCCAACCCCAACCCCAGACTCCAACATCCCCACCCCCACCCCAGACTACAACATTCCTACCCCACCCCCAGACTCCAACATTTCCAAACCCACCCCCAGACTCCAACATTCCCACCCCCACCCCAGACTCCAACATTCCCACCCCCAGACTACAACATTCCCACCCCCACACCCAGACTCCAACATTCCCACCCCCAGACTACAACATTCCCACCCCCACCCCAGACTCCAACATTCCCACCCCCAGACTCCAACATTCCCACCCCCACCCCCAGACTCCAACATCCCCACCCCAGACTACAACATTCCCACCCCCACCCCCAGACTACAACATTCCTACCCCACCCCCAGACTCCAACATTCCCCCCTAGACTCCACCACTACCACCCCTACCCCTAGACTCCACCAATCCTACTCCTAGACTCCACCACTCCTATCCCTACCCCTAGATTCCTCCACTCTCCCCCTAGACTCAACCACTCCCACCCCAGACTCCACCACTCCTACCCCTACCCCTAGATTCCTCCACTCTCCCCCTAGACTCCACCACTCCCCCCCAGACTCCACCACTCCTACCCCTACCCCTAGACTCCACCACTCCCCCCTAGACTCCACCACTCCCCCCCCAGACTCCACCACTCCTACTCCTACCCCTAGACTCCACCACTCCCCCCTAGACTCCACCACTCCCCCCCTAGACTCCACCACTCCCCCCTAGACTCCACCACTCCTACCCCTAGACTCCACCACTCCCACCCCAGACTCCACCACTCCTATCCCTAGACTCCACCACTCCCACCCCAGACTCCACCACTCCTACCCCTAGACTCCACCACTCCCCCCCTAGACTCCACCACTCCCCCCTAGACTCCTACCCCTACCCCTAGACTCCACCACTCCCACCCCAGACTCCACCACTCCTACCCCTACCCCTAGACTCCACCACTCCCCCCCTAGACTCCACCACTCCCACCCTAGACTCCACCACTCCTACTCCTACCCCTAGACTCCACCACGCCCCCCCTAGACTCCACCACTCCCACCCTAGACTCCACCACTCCTACCCCTACCCCTAGACTCCACCACTCCCCCCTAGACTCCACCACTCCCTCCTAGACTCCACCACTCCTACCCCTACCCCTAGACTCCACCACTCCCCCCTAGACTCCACCACTCCCTCCTAGACTCCACCACTCCTACCCCTACCCCTAGACTCCCCCACTCCCCCCCTAGACTCCACCACTCCCCCCTACACACCACCACTCCCCCACTAGACTCCACCACTCCTACCCCTACCCATAGACTCCACCACTCCCCCCTAGACTCCACCTCTCCTACCCCCACCCCCAGACTCCAACATCCCCACCCCAGACTACAACATTCCCACCCCCACCCCCAGACTACAACATTCCTACCCCACCCCCAGACTCCAACATTCCCCCCTAGACTCCACCATTCCCCTACCCCTAGACCCCTACCCCTAGACTTACTACAATATTGGCACCATTTCTCCTACCCCTACCCCTAGACTCCACCACTCCCCCACTAGACTCCACCACTACCACCCCTACCCCTAGACTCCACCACTCCTACCCCTAGACTCCACCACCCCTACCCCTAGACTCCACCACTCCTACCCCTAGACTCCACCACCCCTACCCCTAGACTCCACCACTCCCCCACTAGACTCCACCACTCCCCCCTAGACTCCACCACTCCTACCCCCACCCCCAGACTCCAACATCCCCACCCCAGACTACAACATTCCCACCCCCACCCCCAGACTCCAACATTCCCCCCTAGACTCCACCATTCCCCTACCCCTAGACCCCTACCCCTAGACTTACATTCGGTACTGGCATAGAATCATAAGTTCCTGTCATCATAATTAGTGACTACAATATTGGCACCATTTCTCCTACCCCTACCCCTAGACTCCACCACTCCCCCACTAGACTCCACCACTACCACCCCTACCCCTAGACTCCACCACTCCCCCACTAGACTCCACCACTACCACCCCTACCCCTAGACTCCACCACCCCTACCCCTAGACTCCACCACTCCTACCCCTAGACTCCACCACTCCTACCCCTAGACTCCACCACTCCTACCCCTAGACTCCACCACTCCTACCCCTAGACTCCACCACTCCTACCCCTAGACTCCACCACTCCTACCCCTAGACTCCACCACTCCTACCCCTAGACTCCACCACTCCTACCCCTAGACTCCACCACTCCCCCCCAGACTCCACCACTCCCCCACTAGACTCCACCACTCCCCCACAAGACTCCACCACTCCTACCCCTAGACTCCACCACTCCTACCCCTACCCCTAGACTCAACCACTCCCACCCTAGACTCCACCACTGCCTCCCTAGACTCCACCACTCCTATCCCTACCGTAGGACTCCACTACTACCACCCCTACCCCTAGACTCCACCACTCCTACCCCTAGACTCTACCACTCCTACTCCTACCCCTAGACTCCACCACTCCTACCCCTAGACTCAACCAATCCCCCCTAGACTCAACCACTTCCCCCTAGACTCAACCACTCCCACCCCAGACTCCACCACTCCTACCCCTACCCCTAGATTCCTCCACTCTCCCCCTAGACTCCACCACTCCCCCCCAGACTCCACCACTCCTACCCCTACCCCTAGACTCCACCACTCCCCCCTAGACTCCACCACTCCCCCCCCAGACTCCACCACTCCTACTCCTACCCCTAGACTCCACCACTCCCCCCTAGACTCCACCACTCCCCCCTAGACTCCACCACTTCCCCCTAGACTCCACCACTCCCCCCTAGACTCCACCACTCCTACCCCTAGACTCCACCACTCCCACCCCAGACTCCACCACTCCTACCCCTAGACTCCACCACTCCCACCCCAGACTCCACCACTCCTACCCCTAGACTCCACCACTCCCCCCCTAGGCTCCACCACTCCCACCCCAGACTCCACCACTCCTACCCCTACCCCTAGACTCCACCACTCCCCCCCTAGACTCCACCACTCCCACCCTAGACTCCACCACTCCTACCCCTACCCCTAGACTCCACCACTCCCCCCCTAGACTCCACCACTCCCACCCTAGACTCCACCACTCCTACCCCTACCCCTAGACTCCACCACTCCCCCCTAGACTCCACCACTCCCTCCTAGACTCCACCACTCCTACCCCTACCCCTAGACTCCACCACTCCCCCCTAGACTCCACCACTCCCTCCTAGACTCCACCACTCCTACCCCTACCCCTAGACTCCCCCACTCCCCCCCTAGACTCCACCACTCCTACCCCTAACCCTAGACTCCACCACTCCCCCCTAGACTCCACCACTCCCCCCTACACACCACCACTCCCCCACTAGACTCCACCACTCCTACCCCTACCCATAGACTCCACCACTCCCCCCTAGACTCCACCTCTCCTACCCCCACCCCCAGACTCCAACATCCCCACCCCAGACTACAACATTCCCACCCCCACCCCCAGACTACAACATTCCTACCCCACCCCCAGACTCCAACATTCCCCCCTAGACTCCACCATTCCCCTACCCCTAGACCCCTACCCCTAGACTTACTACAATATTGGCACCATTTCTCCTACCCCTACCCCTAGACTCCACCACTCCCCCACTAGACTCCACCACTACCACCCCTACCCCTAGACTCCACCACTCCTACCCCTAGACTCCACCACCCCTACCCCTAGACTCCACCACTCCTACCCCTAGACTCCACCACCCCTACCCCTAGACTCCACCACTCCCCCACTAGACTCCACCACTCCCCCCTAGACTCCACCACTCCTACCCCCACCCCCAGACTCCAACATCCCCACCCCAGACTACAACATTCCCACCCCCACCCCCAGACTCCAACATTCCCCCCTAGACTCCACCATTCCCCTACCCCTAGACCCCTACCCCTAGACTTACATTCGGTACTGGCATAGAATCATAAGTTCCTGTCATCATAATTAGTGACTACAATATTGGCACCATTTCTCCTACCCCTACCCCTAGACTCCACCACTCCCCCACTAGACTCCACCACTACCACCCCTACCCCTAGACTCCACCACTCCCCCACTAGACTCCACCACTACCACCCCTACCCCTAGACTCCACCACCCCTACCCCTAGACTCCACCACTCCTACCCCTAGACTCCACCACTCCTACCCCTAGACTCCACCACTCCTACCCCTAGACTCCACCACTCCTACCCCTAGACTCCACCACTCCTACCCCTAGACTCCACCACTCCTACCCCTAGACTCCACCACTCCTACCCCTAGACTCCACCACTCCTACCCCTAGACTCCACCACTCCCCCCCAGACTCCACCACTCCCCCACTAGACTCCACCACTCCCCCACAAGACTCCACCACTCCTACCCCTAGACTCCACCACTCCTACCCCTACCCCTAGACTCAACCACTCCCACCCTAGACTCCACCACTGCCTCCCTAGACTCCACCACTCCTATCCCTACCGTAGGACTCCACTACTACCACCCCTACCCCTAGACTCCACCACTCCTACCCCTAGACTCCACCACTCCCACCCCAGACTCCACCACTCCTACCCCTAGACTCCACCACTCCCCCCCTAGGCTCCACCACTCCCACCCCAGACTCCACCACTCCTACCCCTACCCCTAGACTCCACCACTCCCCCCCTAGACTCCACCACTCCCACCCTAGACTCCACCACTCCTACCCCTACCCCTAGACTCCACCACTCCCCCCCTAGACTCCACCACTCCCACCCTAGACTCCACCACTCCTACCCCTACCCCTAGACTCCACCACTCCCCCCTAGACTCCACCACTCCCTCCTAGACTCCACCACTCCTACCCCTACCCCTAGACTCCACCACTCCCCCCCTAGACTCCACCACTCCCTCCTAGACTCCACCACTCCTACCCCTACCCCTAGACTCCACCACTCCCCCCTAGACTCCACCACTCCTACCCCTACCCCTAGACTCCACCACTCCCCCCTAGACTCCACCACTCCCTCCTAGACTCCACCACTCCTACCCCTACCCCTAGACTCCACCACTCCCCCCCTAGACTCCACCACTCCCTCCTAGACTCCACCACTCCTACCCCTACCCCTAGACTCCACCACTCCCCCCTAGACTCCACCACTCCCTCCTAGACTCCACCACTCCTACCCCTACCCCTAGACTCCCCCACTCCCCCCCTAGACTCCACCACTCCTACCCCTACCCCTAGACTCCACCACTCCCCCCTAGACTCCACCACTCCCCCCTAGACACCACCACTCCCCCACTAGACTCCACCACTCCTACCCCTACCCATAGACTCCACCACTCCCCCCCTAGACTCCACCTCTCCTACCCCCACCCCCAGACTCCAACATCCCCACCCCAGACTACAACATTCCTACTCCACCCCCAGACTCCAACATTCCCCCCTAGACTCCACCATTCCCCTACCCCTAGACCCCTACCCCTAGACTTACATTCGGTACTGGCATAGAATCATAAGTTCCTGTCATCATAATTAGTGACTACAATATTGGCACCATTTCTCCTACCCCTACCCCTAGACTCCACCACTCCCCCACTAGACTCCACCACTACCACCCCTACCCCTAGACTCCACCACTCCCCCACTAGACTCCACCACTACCACCCCTACCCCTAGACTCCACCACCCCTACCCCTAGACTCCACCACTCCTACCCCTAGACTCCACCACTCCTACCCCTAGACTCCACCACTCCTACCCCTAGACTCCACCACTCCTACCCCTAGACTCCACCACTCCTACCCCTAGACTCCACCACTCCTACCCCTAGACTCCACCACTCCTACCCCTAGACTCCACCACTCCTACCCCTAGACTCCACCACTCCCCCACTAGACTCCACCACTCCCCCACTAGACTCCACCACTCCCCCACAAGACTCCACCACTCCGACTCCTAGACTCCACCACTCCTACCCCTACCCCTAGACTCAACCACTCCCACCCTAGACTCCACCACTGCCTCCCTAGACTCCACCACTCCTATCCCTACCGTAGGACTCCACTACTACCACCCCTACCCCTAGACTCCACCACTCCTACCCCTAGACTCTACCACTCCTACTCCTACCCCTAGACTCCACCACTCCTACCCCTAGACTCAACCAATCCCCCCTAGACTCAACCACTTCCCCCTAGACTCAACCACTCCCACCCCAGACTCCACCACTCCTACCCCTACCCCTAGATTCCTCCACTCTCCCCCTAGACTCCACCACTCCCCCCCAGACTCCACCACTCCTACCCCTACCCCTAGACTCCACCACTCCCCCCTAGACTCCACCACTCCCCCCCAGACTCCACCACTCCTACTCCTACCCCTAGACTCCACCACTCCCCCCTAGACTCCACCACTCCCCCCTAGACTCCACCACTTCCCCCCTAGACTCCACCACTCCCCCCTAGACTCCACCACTCCTACCCCTAGACTCCACCACTCCCACCCCAGACTCCACCACTCCTACCCCTAGACTCCACCACTCCCACCCCAGACTCCACCACTCCTACCCCTAGACTCCACCACTCCCCCCCTAGGCTCCACCACTCCCACCCCAGACTCCACCACTCCTACCCCTACCCCTAGACTCCACCACTCCCCCCCTAGACTCCACCACTCCCACCCTAGACTCCACCACTCCTACCCCTACCCCTAGACTCCACCACTCCCCCCCTAGACTCCACCACTCCCACCCTAGACTCCACCACTCCTACCCCTACCCCTAGACTCCACCACTCCCCCCTAGACTCCACCACTCCCTCCTAGACTCCACCACTCCTACCCCTACCCCTAGACTCCACCACTCCCCCCCTAGACTCCACCACTCCCTCCTAGACTCCACCACTCCTACCCCTACCCCTAGACTCCACCACTCCCCCCTAGACTCCACCACTCCTACCCCTACCCCTAGACTCCACCACTCCCCCCTAGACTCCACCACTCCCTCCTAGACTCCACCACTCCTACCCCTACCCCTAGACTCCACCACTCCCCCCCTAGACTCCACCACTCCCTCCTAGACTCCACCACTCCTACCCCTACCCCTAGACTCCACCACTCCCCCCTAGACTCCACCACTCCCTCCTAGACTCCACCACTCCTACCCCTACCCCTAGACTCCCCCACTCCCCCCCTAGACTCCACCACTCCTACCCCTACCCCTAGACTCCACCACTCCCCCCTAGACTCCACCACTCCCCCCTAGACACCACCACTCCCCCACTAGACTCCACCACTCCTACCCCTACCCATAGACTCCACCACTCCCCCCCTAGACTCCACCTCTCCTACCCCCACCCCCAGACTCCAACATCCCCACCCCAGACTACAACATTCCTACTCCACCCCCAGACTCCAACATTCCCCCCTAGACTCCACCATTCCCCTACCCCTAGACCCCTACCCCTAGACTTACATTTGGTACTGGCATAGAATCAAAAGTTCCTGTCATCATAATTAGTGACTACAATATTGGCACCATTTCTCCTACCCCTACCCCTAGACTCCACCACTCCCCCACTAGACTCCACCACTACCACCCCTACCCCTAGACTCCACCACTCCTACCCCTAGACTCCACCACCCCTACCCCTAGACTCCACCACTCCTACCCCTAGACTCCACCACCCCTACCCCTAGACTCCACCACTCCCCCACTAGACTCCACCACTCCTACCCCTAGACTCCACCACTCCTACCCCTACCCCTAGACTCCACCACTCCCCCACTAGACTCCACCACTCCTACCCCTAGACTCCACCACTCCTACCCCTACCCCTAGACTCCACCACTCCTATCCCTACCCATAGACTCCACCACTCCCCCCTAGACTCCACCACTCCTACCCCCACCCCCAGACTCCAACATCCCCACCCCAGACTACAACATTCCCACCCCCACCCCCAGACTCCAACATTCCCCCCTAGACTCCACCATTCCCCTACCCCTAGACCCCTACCCCTAGACTTACATTCGGTACTGGCATAGAATCATAAGTTCCTGTCATCATAATTAGTGACTACAATATTGGCACCATTTCTCCTACCCCTACCCCTAGACTCCACCACTCCCCCACTAGACTCCACCACTACCACCCCTACCCCTAGACTCCACCACTCCCCCACTAGACTCCACCACTACCACCCCTACCCCTAGACTCCACCACCCCTACCCCTAGACTCCACCACTCCTACCCCTAGACTCCACCACTCCTACCCCTAGACTCCACCACTCCTACCCCTAGACTCCACCACTCCTACCCCTAGACTCCACCACTCCTACCCCTAGACTCCACCACTCCTACCCCTAGACTCCACCACTCCCCCACTAGACTCCACCACTCCTACCCCTAGACTCCACCACTCCTACCCCTAGACTCCACCACTCCTACCCCTAGACTCCACCACTCCCCCACTAGACTCCACCACTCCCCCACTAGACTCCACCACTCCCCCACAAGACTCCACCACTCCTACCCCTAGACTCCACCACTCCTACCCCTACCCCTAGACTCAACCACTCCCACCCTAGACTCCACCACTGCCCCCCTAGACTCCACCACTCCTATCCCTACCGTAGGACTCCACTACTACCACCCCTACCCCTAGACTCCACCACTCCTACCCCTAGACTCTACCACTCCTACTCCTACCCCTAGACTCCACTACTCCTACCCCTAGACTCAACCAATCCCCCCTAGACTCAACCACTCCCCCCTAGACTCAACCACTCCCACCCCAGATGACCGTAGAGCATGTGACATCAGACAGAGCTATGATTATGTGTCCTGTTGGAACTTCAGTCCCAAAGCTCCTATGTGAGTTGCTTTTGAAACTACGGTATTCTGCCCACTCAAACTGCACAGCAGAAAGTCCCTTTTTTGGTCTTATCTGACTGGAATGACAGGCCAAATGCCAAGTAGTCCAAAGGGAGGAAGACTTAGCAAAGCTGCACGATTGCATCTAGGCCTGGACTGCTCCTGTTTAGTTTCACAGTCAGAGCTGTCATGCCAGGGGAATTTTCAGATTAAGTTCTCAGATAAGACAAGTTCATATGCATGAAATTAGAGTCATACATAGCCTGCTGGTAATTATGTATAATTACAACTTTTTTTCTGTCGTATTCTCAAATGGTCCAATGGCTGTTATCTGTAAATACTGGAAGTGATCTGATAGTATAACTAGGATACAAGCCAATGCATTCCTATAGCAATAGAATTGTGGATTTGTCATTGGAAAAGAGGGATCCCATGTTGGTCACCATCTTCTCCAGAGGAGCAGGAAGTCACGAGGAGTAAAGCAGCAGTTCTGCATGACTGCTGTAACCAGCCATGCCTGGGGCCTGGCCAGCAGAGGTTCTGTGACCAGCCGTGCCTGGGGCCTGGCCAGTAGAGGGTCTGTGACCCGCCGTGCCTGAGGCCTGGCCAGTAGAGGTTCTGTGACCCGCCGTGCCTGGGGCCTGGCCAGTAGATGTTCTGTGACCAGCCGTGCCTGGGGCCTGGCCAGTAGAGGGTCTGTGACCCGCCGTGCCTGGGGCATGGCCAGTAGAGGTTCTGTGACCAGCCGTGCCTGGGGCCTGGCCACTAGAGGTTCTCTGACCCGCCGTGCCTGGGGCCTGGCCAGTAGAGGATCTGTGACCCGCCGTGCCTGGGGCCTGGCCAGAAGAGGTTCTGTGACCCGCCGTGCCTGGGGCCTGGCCTGTAGAGGTTCTGTGACCCGCTGTTACTGGGGCCTGGCCAGTAGAGGGTCTGTGACCCGCCGTGCCTGGGGCATGGCCAGTAGAGGGTCTGTGACCCGCCGTGACTGGGGCATGGCCAGTAGAGGGTCTGTGACCCGCCGTGACTGGGGCCTGGCCAGTAGAGGGTCTGTGACCCGCCGTGCCTGGGGCCTGGCCAGTAGAGGTTCTGTGACCGGCCGTGCCTGGGGCCTGGCCAGTAGAGGTTCTGTGACCCACCGTGCCTGGGGCCTGGCCAATAGTGGTTCTGTGACCTGCCGTACCTGTGGCCTGGCCAGTAGAGGTTCTGCGACCAGCCGTGCTTGGGGCATGGCCAGTAGAGGTTCTGTGACCCGCCGTGCCTGGGGCCTGGCCAGTAGAGGTTCTGCGACCAGCCGTACCTGGGGCCTGGCCGGTAGAGGTTCTGCGACCAGCCGTGCTTGGGGCATGGCCAGTAGAGGGGTGTGATGGTGGTGACAGTCTCCTGATGACCCTGTCGTCACTGTGGTAATCGTTACAGCCGTGTGGTCACAGCCACTGTGGCCCCTTTTACAGCTTTGCGGTCACAGTCATACACTCCCTGATGACATGTGTCCAGTCCAGGCAGACCAATCATTTCTCACAGCTAGAGAATATTACTCATGTAAAATGCTACTTTATAATCTATTTTATAGTATAAAGATGGTTTACTCAGAGGCAGTTAGTGTGTTTTCCACTGTTGCTCTGGCAACATTCACTGAAAACTTTAATGTATATGTTGCCAGAACAACTGGGCAAACAAGGTGAAGCAAGGATTCTTATGCCTTAAATTACCTGACGACCTCAATGTAAACAAAACCTCATGCCAACCTGATGGATGTAGGCTCATTTCCTCAGTTAAAATTGGTCAATAAACACAAACCTCTCCTCTCAACATGGTCTAGGAAACAAATAAAATATATCATCATAATTAGTGACTACAATATTGGCACCATTTCATATAACTGACGACAGATCATTTTTCTCTAAACGTCCACTGAGCGGCACAGAGACACCATTTAAATGTGTGCAGCCTTGTCGAATGCAACTCCTGTCACTCAGAGAAAGAAGATCATTGATTATATTTCTGAATAGGCCGGAAAATGTGACATGTCACTCCCTATGCAAATGTGGGGTCTGAAATCTGACACTTCAAGTCAGCTCTGCTGAGAGAGTGGAAACAGAGAGCAGACAGATCGGTCTTTCTGGCGCTATAAAGAAGCTCATAGAAATGTCATTTGGAGTCGGTCCAGAACTGCTCAAACTCCCCCATTTAGGGGACTTAACATTTAATCCCATGCCTTCTCCTCCACTCTCCACTCCTTACATTCCTCTGGTCAGATAAGTCTGTCTTGCCCTTTTGTGTCAGTGCCCAGATGCAAAGGAATGTGAATGGGGTGGACAGGACTACCCTCGGACCATGTTTTCCACTCATAACGGTAAACAGGAAACTAGCTGGATCTTGTTTTCCAAGGTCTTGTCCAGAACATGTTGACAAAGTGAACCTGACGTGTCTATTGGCGTTTCATGTTGGAGGAAAGACCTGTTGATGAACTCAGCAGGTTTGTTGGTGGGTTGTTTTAATTGGGGGGTCATTTAAACCTTTGTTCACTATAAATGTTGACTCTCCCTTCCTGCTGTAACATTCCTTTCTCTATACAGTATTCACATAGCAAAGTACAGTGGTCTTTGTACACAATGAACTAAAGGATCCCGAGCTGCTCTAGTCAGACACCATTACCACTTGTTCTTATCATTTACTTACAATTGTGGAGTTTGTGTTCGTTACTCATTCCAAGAATGCCAAGGTTAGGTTTTAGATGAGCTTACATTTGGTACTGGCATAGAATCATAAGTTCCTGTTTCTTTAGTTTGATTTTAATAATAGTGGGTGAATTATTTCTGAGTTTAAATTCAAAACTCATTTTACTCCCAGATGTGTTTTCATGGTAACTCCTCACAGATATACTGTAAGAACGAATGGCACACTGTGAAGTCTTACATCAAGAAGTAGACGTTTGCTTACTTCTGCACACCAGGGAGCTGTATTTTTAGCCAAAAGTAGTCATACTATACTGTGTGGCTCTCCGTGACTGGTCGTTCAGTTCTCTGGTTAGAGTTTCCACTGGGACAGACCAATGGGACCAGACCACTTGGACAGACCAATGGGACCAGACCACTGTACCAGACCACTGGGACCAGACCAATGGGACCAGACCAGTGACTCATGCACCACTGGAGCAGCCAAAGTACATCTTTTGTGCGGTTCGCCTGAAATGTCCAACCCTTTACCCAGGCACCAGAAATGGAAAATGAAAAGGAGGGAGAGCCCGAAAGCTAGGTGAACAGTGGCCTCTTTCACACTTTTATTCTTTCTTAATCGACCCCTCTCCTTCCCCCTGCCTCCCCCGGCCTTCTCACTCCTCCCCCACAACCCCCTGCCTCCCCCTGCCTCCCCCGGCCTTCTCACTCCTCCCCCACAACCCCCTGCCTCCCCCTGCCTCCCCCGGCCTTCTCACTCCTCCCCCACAACCCCCTGCCTCCCCCGACCTTCTCACTCCTCCCCCACAACCCCCTGCCTGCTACAAGTCAGTTATTTTGAAGTTCATTATCTAGTGCTGCAGGGTTTTTCTTTACTTTGAATGAGGTTTAAATGAGGCTGAGATAACCTTTGAACTGGCGGATATGCTTTCTACTAAGTACTTTACTGCGCTGTCTAGTCTTTGGCTGTCTCTTCATTGCACATTTTCTTTAATTCCATTCCATTTTAGAGCACTTTACTGGTTCATTCCAGTCTTGTTGAAACACTGACCATGAATGGCCTCAAACAGCCCAGAGTGAAGTCAAATATATGACTAAGAAAAGACAGTGGACGAGACGGCACTACATCCCTCATACTGTCTAATATGTTACTGTATGACACCTCCCTTCTACTGTAATATATTACTGTATGACACCTCCCTCCTACTGTCTAATATATTACTGTATGACACCTCCCTCCTACTGTAATATATTACTGTATGACACCTCCCTTCTACTGTAATATATTACTGTATGACACCTCCCTTCTACTGTAATATATTACTGTATGACACCTCCCTTTTACTGTCTAATATATTTCTGTATGACACCTCCCTTCTACTGTAATATATTACTGTATGACACCTCCCTCCTACTGTAATATATTACTGTATGACACCTCCCTTTTACTGTAATATATTACTGTATGACACCTCCCTCCTACTGTCTAATATATTACTGTATGACCCCTCCCTCCTACTGTAATATATTACTGTATGACACCTCCCTCCTGCTGTAATATATTACTGTATGACACCTCCCTCCTACTGTAATATATTACTGTATGCCACCTCCCTCCTACTGTAATATATTACTGTATGACACCTCCCTCCTACTGTAATATATTACTGTATGACACCTCCCTCCTACTGTAATATATTACTTTATGAAACCTCCCTCCTACCGTAATATATTACCGAATGACACCTCCCACTTACTGTCTAATAATATATTACTATATGGCACAATTCAATCATTATAATAGGCCGACAGTTCTTCTTTCAAGGAAAAACTCCATGGACATTCCTGTGTATTCCTTTGAATTTGACAGGATGAGAGACAGAATAATAGCATATCTGATCCCTGTGGACCAATAAATGCTCACCTTTGATGGCCTGCAGGGGTAATCTCTTGGCAGGAGAGTCTAGTGGAGCCCAGTGATGCAGAGGAATGGCAGGTATGCAGGATAGAGATTATGCACACTGTCTCTGGAATTAGCCTGGCATGCACAGTCTCCCCGATACACTCACTGCTCTGCTTCCATCCCTCTAATGAAAGGCGGCTGGGGATCTCTGGCTCTAACAACATATATCTGTGGTCTAGTTTTTAACTTTGAACTAACCAATAACAACCTGTTGATATTAACTTATTGAACCGGATGTCTGCTCGTCATAAAGGATGCAAGTGGATCACCATAGAGACCAAAAAAGTGCATCAAATAAAGTGCAGACTAGCTAATGTGCAGGAAAAGAGTGGACTGTGACTATTGAAATAGCATTGGAATGGAGGCCCAGTCCATCAGTAAGGGGGTAGAGAGAGAATGTTGGGTCAAAATGCAGAATGAACCCAGAATTCTAGAGAACTTCATAGACATTTACGTATCTGGCTAGACCGGGAACAGAGCTGGATGGGGTGTGCCAGTTCTTTAAAGCTGTATATACGTATATGTGGGGGTTTTACGTTGATGTTGCTTGAGTGATGTTGCTTTCCACGTCACATCAAGAGCTCTATTTTATCCGTATCACAGAAATTCAGAGTTACAGTGTGATTTAAATTTAAAGGTAATGTCTCTGTGTTAGCAGAGGCCTGTGGAGGCCTGTGGAGGCCTGTGGAGTAGCCTGTGGAGGCCTGTGGAGTAGCCTGCCAGAGAACCTGAGGGGGCCTGTGGAGGCCTGTGGAGTAGCCTGCCAGAGAACCTGAGGGGGCCGAAACTGTGGACATATTTAAAACAGATCCTAAAGCACACCTTTTTTTCATTAGGGTGCTTTTTAATCTCTTAGTTTTTATTGTCATTCTTTTGTTTTTCATCTTCTTATGTTTGTTGTGTAGTAAATATTGATATTTTTTGTTGATGTTTTTTTCCTGTGAAGCGCTTTGCGTTGCATTCATGTCTGAAATGTGCTATATAAATAAAGTTTGATTTGACTTGATAAATGCTGCAGATGTTTGGCTCAATAAGAAATTACTATCAGCAATACAGATTCAATAGAGCCCCAATTTAGCATTTATTTCCTGTATGCATTTAGAGAGAAACCAACTGATTTGTCCTGATTGGTTACAGTAGATAAAAACAGAGACATACACATACAACCATTACATTAAGTGTTTGACATCATTTATTGTGATTGTTTCATTGGTCATTTTGTGAACAATTAACTGTTATTCTGGGAGTGTTGTGGTGTGTCATGATGGTGATGATGATGATGGTGGTGATGATGATCATGGTGATGATGATGATGAGAGAGAAGATGTTTCTTGACTGGGTGGTTATCCTTGGACAGCTTCAATCCCTCCTTCAGATTTGACATCCTCAGTCACTCCTTCAGACACTACTTTGCCATCTACGAGTGTCTGGGTGACAACTAACGTCTTTGTTCGGAAAGATTTAGTAGGTTTCTTCTCGACAGCAACCTCAACTCTAAAGAGACACAGATGAAAAGACAGATACCATAACTACAACATAGTCATTTCCGTATCAGACCTGAGCCCTTGTGCATAGTTGCATGAAGCTAGTTTGAATCTAATTTGCAAATATTCCCTCGCATCATAGAATAACAAGCAAACAATAGAACAAAGGCCAGCCGTTTAATGATAAGCTACTAGTACCACTGTATTGCTCCAGTAACTTGATAGTTTTATCATCTCAATATACCTCAGGTATTGTAGTTGTTACACTACCCTAACCAAGCAGGACATGTAGCTCCACCTGTCATCTCTCCTTGTTTTACTCACTTCAAGTCTCCGTCCAGCAGCCTCCTGTACTCGTCGATCTCAGCCTCCAACTGCATCTTGATGTTGAACAGGATCTGGTAGTCCTGTGTCTGGTGTTGGATGTCGGAGCGTATCTGGGTCAGTTCAGCCTCCAGCCTCAGGAGGACGGCGTTGTATTTCTGCAACTCCTGGTTGTAGCGCATCTCAATGTCATGAAGGTTCCCCTCCAGAGACGCATTCTGTGGTTGGGAGGAAAGTACGTGGTCGTAGGATGGATCCACCAAGATTGAGTTCATTTTGAAATAGTTTGGTAGCTATTGTATAAAATAATAATTCTTACCAGGCTGATCTGGGACTGAAGCTCAATCTGCAGGGACTGAATACTCCTCCTGCTTTCACTAAATGTGGTATGTGCCTCCTTCAGGGCCACTGTATTCTCAGTCACCTGGACCTGCACCTCTGTGATCTGGACACACACACACCAACATGTTAACCCACAGTAATACAGTGCAGAACATTGCAAAGTGTTAGGAAGGAAGGACAGAGTCGTACTTTGGATTCATGCCACTCTTTGAGCTCCTCCTGGTTCTTCAAGGCCATCTTCTCGTACTTGGCCCTCATCTCCTCCATGATCTTTCCCAGGTCGTGTCCCTTAGAAGCATCCACCTCCACCTGCACTCCAGACATGGAAATCTGGGTACGCAGCTCCAGCACATCCTGACACAAAGGAAACAGGAAATCCATTCAATTAATGACATAGTGTTTATGGTTGTAACCTAGCTATGTAAACTATCTGAATGTTAGTCAGATCGCAGGAAATCCATTCGGTCAATGACATGGTGGTTATGTCAGTAACCTAGCTATGTAATCTATTTGAAAATGTGTCAGTTGACAGGAACCATTCCTTACCTCTGCATGGTTCTTCTTCAGGTTGATCAGTTCCTCTGTCAGAAATTCGATATCATTCTCCAGATGCAGCTGGAGCACGATGGTGTCATCAAGTGTTCTCCTCAGATTTGCGACATCACCCTCGACAGTCTGGCGCATCCCGATCTCAATTTCATGCCTATTGACAACAACATTAAGAATGTAAAGACGTGGACATAGCCATAACGAAAGAATGTTGGCCCTATAGATTCATGCCAACAGATGATAGCAAGTAACACTTTTCTTTGTTTATAAGCACTCACTTGACCTTGAAGTCGTCTGCGGCTAGGCCGGCACCCT
The DNA here is from genome assembly GCF_029448725.1 of Salvelinus fontinalis. Taxonomy (NCBI): domain Eukaryota; kingdom Metazoa; phylum Chordata; class Actinopteri; order Salmoniformes; family Salmonidae; genus Salvelinus; species Salvelinus fontinalis. The sequence continues at coordinate 13,547,867 of NC_074695.1, forward strand.
CAACTCGGATAGCGATCTGTGCATTTCCCACTGTCATCTCCAATATCTGAGGAAATATTAGAGGGAGGAGAGGGATGATTCTGGGTATATCTGTTGATCTGTTCTACAGGGTGGAGCAACATAAACATGTCCCTTGGTGAAACCCGTCACTCCATCTTTGTGCAGTTGGAAACAAAGTGACACTCACTTAAATATCTACACAGCGTCAACATGGTGGCGCCACCTCTGATAAGATGTGCTGTAAATCATATCTGTTTACTGTGGGGTGGTTCTGTGAAACCTCGCCTAATAAAAGGCTTAAGATGGTATTTCCCAACCCTAGTCCTCCAGTACCCCCAGCAGTATATATTTTTGGGGGCTTGATGATTAGTTGACGAGTTGAATCAGGAGTGCTTGTCCAGGGTTACAGCAAAAATGTGTACTTTTGGGGGTATTTGAGAACTGCAAATATTGGCTTTAAATATTGTGAAATTAATGAGTGGGGCGACTCAATTAACCATACAGTAGGGACAGTTTGGAGCAGTCAGGATCAGGCTTGGGGTCAATTCCATTTCAATTCCAGTCAATTCTGGAAGTACCCAAAAAAACAGTGATTTTCAATGAGGAAAATGTGTAATTGGAATTTGGTTTACTTTCTGAATTGACTTGTATTGAAATTAAATTTACCACAACCCTGAACAGGATATGATTCCACACACATAATACTTTGTATGAATCAAGCTTGAATTTAATGTAATTATTTGAGGGCCTCACCTTCTTCCTCAGGTCCTCCAGCGTGGCTTCGTAGCGGCTGTAGTCTGCCCCAGCAGGCTCTTTCTTCTCCAGTACCTCCCTGATCTGTAGCTCCAGCTTGCCGTTGGCCTGCTCCAGGTTCTTTACTGACTCCAGGTAGGTGGCCAGACGGTCATTCAGGTGCTGCATGTTGAGCTTCTCATTACCCATAGTGAAGCCACCATCAGCTGTAACACCTGTGAACACCTGGTGCTCTGCCCCTCCTCTGATGCCCCCGAGCCTGTTGCTGGTGTGGACGGAGGAGATTCTGGTCCCATGTCCCCCGGCACCGCCATGGGCACTCTGTGAGCTCCATGGCTTTGCGTATAGGCCTCCACTGCCACTTTCAGCACGATGCCCAGTAAATCTAGGATTCTTACTGATACGTACAGACTCCATGTCTTCAGAGAGGAAATCCAAGAAGAAGAGAAGAAGAAACAGAGAACCACCTGACACTGGCACAGATTGAATCTACCGAGCGCGAGGAGGATGGATGTAAGAGTTTGTATATACAAGGCTGCATTCTGACGCGCCACTCCCTTCGATCACTATCGCTTTCTAACCTTTAGTCTCCTACATAGACTCTGCCCTCTCCACCTCTCCACCCCCATTGGAACTGGGGTTTGGTAACTATGGTCAATGAGCCAGGGGAAAGTGTAGCCTATGCCACTTATGTAAGATTGAACTGTAGATAGCAAATGTACTGAATTTAAAATAGCAGTTATAGACTCTTATTCAGAAGTCATTCAGAATCAATATTGAAAGCCAACTGCTGTTCTATTGTAATCTAATATCAATAGCTAAGGAAGGAAAGGGAAAGGGAATAACTAGTCAGTTGCACAACTGACTGCATTCAACCGAAGAGACAGCCGTAGGAGATAGCCTCACTTGTTATTTTACTGTTGCTGTTTAATTATTTGTTACTTTTATTTTAAAATGTTTACTTTTCTATTTTTTACATAACACTTATTTTTATTTATTTTCTTAGCTTCTTAAAGCATTGATTTGATTTGAAATGTGTCTTCCGTAGATAATCCAACCCCTCTGAATCAAAGCTAACCAATAAAGCAAATATTACTTTCATCATGTGGCTCAGCTGGTAGAGCATGGCACTTGCAATGCCAGGGCTTTTGGTTCAATTCCCACAGGGGACCTGTACGAAAAAGCATGGAACTCTATGGACTCACTGCTGTAAATTGCTCTGGATTAGAGCGTCTGTTAAATGACTAAAATGTAATGTTGGATCTTTTGTAAAGCACTGTCAGTAGGTAACATAACACTAACTATGAACTATATTGGGGCAGCAGGGTAGACTAGTGGTTCGAGTGTTGGACTAGTAACCAGAAGGTTGCAAGATCAAATCCCAGAGCCGACAAGGTACAAATCTGTCATTCTGCCCCTGAACAAGGCAGTTAACCCACTGTTCCTAGGCCATCATTGAAAATAAGAATTTGTTCTTAACTGACTTGCCTAGTTAAATAAAAAGGTTGAAAAAAATATATATGATTTCCATATTTCAGATCTGTGCAAATGACAAACTTCTCTGTTCAATGTGCATTAATTCTTGGTGTCAATTTGTTGTAGTAAAGTTGCCATGATGACATTAACCAGAATCTATGAGAAGTGATAACCTAGAAAAACTGTTTGTTCAGTTACACAGCAAGTGCACAGCCATTAAAAGACAATAGCCAAGATTCTGACCCATGTTTTATTGGACAATGAAAGTACATCACACCAGGCAAATTCAACTGGACAGAAAGAAAACTAAGATGACAATGGTAGAAAAATACATTTTACAGATTTAAAGATATTTTACTTAATCCAATTGCTAGTTTTAAAGGTAAAATCATATTGGTTAAAGCCAATTTCATCCCAAATTACTTCATTCTGAACTTGTACTGTAAATGTATATATGCCTAAATGCATAAGTTAAAAAACACTTAAGACTTAAAAGCAAAAGAAACATGATGAAATAAATAAAGTGGAGATAATTTTCTTCTTATCCAGCTAGATATTATCTGATGTCTATGGTGTGTTGGATGGTGTTGTACAATCAGGACGATGTGGAATGATGGATGTAGTCTCACAGGTTCCTCTCCTTTGTCTCTGTGCTGGAGGAGACAACCTTCCCGTCCACCAGAGTCTGTGTGACGGTCATCACCTTGGTCTTCACTGTCCTCTGGTCCTCCAGAGCATCCTGGAGCCTGAGAGAGAGAGAGAGAGAGAGAGAGAGAGAGAGAATCACAACTATCAGTCAACATAAAAATATTTATGCAGTGGCTGCTTTTGCCTCCAAGACAGAAAATGGCCATTGGATGATTATTTACCACAGTAGGCTCTTGGCCGGCAACAAACTTCATGTTCATTCTCTTTCTCAAGTCTGCTTAATTATTGGAATTATTCATGCAACACCAATTAATAATTTCTCTCCCTCTTACTCACTTGAAGTCTCCTCCGTCCAGCAGTCTCCTGTATGTGGCGATCTCCGCCTCCAGCTTCATCTTGATGTTGAGCAGGTGCTCGTACTCCTGCGTCTGCTTCTGAATGTTGGAGCGGAGGTTAGTCAGCTCAGACTCCAGACCCACGAGGATGTTGTTCAAGGATTCCATCTCCATGTTGTAGCGCATCTCCGTGTCTCGCAGCGACCCCTCCAGAGATCCTTTCTGTTAGACAGAGAGAGAGGAAGAGTAAAGACAGTCAGTACAGGTGATTGGCATTGTAAATTAACATAAAACTTAAAAGAAAAACTCCACCCAAAAACTATCATTTGGTATTTGTTTCATAAGTCCATTGTTGATATAGTCCCAAAATGTGGTGCATGACAGCAATTCAGTTTTCAAGATATATAACTTTTAAAATATAGAAATACGGCTAACATGTAAAACCTTTTGGGACTATTTCAACAATAGACTAGTTATAGAAATACCAAAAGATAGAGTTTTCCTTTAACCAATAGCATTGATGCCATGATGTCTTTTGTACACACTGGCTGTGTGAATATAGTATTGTTGAGGGATCTTACCAAGCTCTTTTGTGAGTCTAGCTCGATCTCCAGTGTCTGTAGCTGCCTACGGAGGTCGTTGATCTCCGTGTGTGCGCCTTGGAGGGCCTCTGTGTTCTGTGACACCACGGACTGCACCTCTGTGATCTGGAAGGGACATAGAGGGGATATAGATGTCAGTTTAAAAATCATTGGTTAAGTAGGAGTTTCTGTGACGGTTTCACTGTGAAGTCATCAGTCTGTGGTAAATGAATAAGCTGGTAGGTGTTACCCGTGTTTCATGCCATGCTTTGAGCTCCTCTTGGTTCTTCAGGGCCTCTTTCTCGTACTTGGCCCGGACCTCAGCCATGATGGCGGCCAGGTCCTGGCCCTTAGGAGCATCCACATCCACCTGCACTCCAGACTGGGAGATCATGTTACGCATCTCCATCACTTCCTGTTGGGGTAGAAGGACAACAACGTTAAAATTCATTAAGCAATATGTTTTCAAGAGTGAAGTCAGCGTTCGTATTTAGGCTGTTCGTTTGGGTACTCAAGGTGCCCCCCTGGGTGCGTCCTATGTGTGTGCCGCACCCACCACACCCCCGCTAAATCCCAAAGATCTCACACGAAACAACCCCTGTTTATACAGTATGGTTGACTCCGTCTCCGATGGTGGCATGCTAGGTCTTGCTCTAGTTAAGCCATTGTGAAGACAAGGGAGATGGTAAACATTTGTTTGGTGGTGCAAGAGGGGTGGGGTTGTGTACTATATTGGTTTTGGTGGTTGAAAGGGGGGGGGGGGTTGGGCCATGGTGAACTTACGTTGTCGTGGTTCTTCTTCAGGAAGATGAGCTCCTCCTTCATAGCTTCGATCTCACTCTCCAGGTTCATGCGGCCCATGTTGGTGTCATCTATGACCTTCCTCAGGCCAACGATGTCAGCCTCCACAGACTGGCGAATCGACAGCTCAGACTCAAACCTGCAACACACAGCAAACAGCATCAGATACAATTCCCAGGAGAGCTACGGTGAAATATTCTCAAAAGTGTCCGTTTAAAGGCCCAGTGAGGTCAAAACATAATTTTCCTGTGTTTTGTAAATACTTCCATAATATGAGGTTGGAATAATACTGTGAAATTGTGAAATTTTGATAATGCCCAATTAGTGTAAGAGCTGTTTGAAAAGACTGCCTGAAATTTCAGCCTGTTTTGGTGGGATGGAGTTTTGGCCTGCCTTGTGACATCACATTAGTAGACCAATTAGAATTAGAGTTCCAAACCTCTCTGCCAATAACACCTAGTTTTCAGTTTTCCACTTCCCACTAAGAACACTCCC
>NC_074695.1:14473040-14633040 GCF_029448725.1 Salvelinus fontinalis
TTTAAAATCAATGATTTATTTGGAGTTAGTTTCCTTTGCTACTCTGCCTGGGGAGAGGTTGCACACTGGGCCCTGTATTAAGGCCCTCTACATTTTAGATTTTAAACAATAGATGTTGGTCTACAAGGAACATATGCACTAAAGAACTTAACATACATGCATATGTTGTGTACATAACAAAGATATCACTAACAACGACAATATCTTATTTTTTTTCTTTTGTGTACGTTCGGCAAGGATGAATGACTGAAATAAGATGTGATTGATTGAGATGTCTGTTTTATGCGTTGATTGTTGCTAAGCAAACTGATTGGGACAGAGTGCTACACTTCAGTTCACTGGTTTTCATGGAACAAATTAACAGCTCATTGGGATTCAAGAATCAACTACCTGAAATTGGCCAGTTAGACATTATCCTCTTAATAATGTTTATTCATGAAAAATGTTAAAGATTATGAGTGTTGTTAATGATTGGCTCACCTATGTTATCAGTAAAGAATTCAACCAAAATAATTGGTAATAATCAAGTTAGTTTTATGCTCGTTTCCCCCCCACCCTTGAGCTGTCTGTGGCATATACAGGGAACTGCCAAAATAAAGGAAACCCCAACATAAAGTGTCTCTTAATAGGACATTGGGCCACCATGATCTGCCAGAACAGCTTCAGAGCACTGTGGCGTATATTCCACAAGTGACTGGAACTGTATTGGAAGAATGTGACACCATTATTACACAAGAAATTCCTTGTTTGGTTTGTGGTGGAAACGCTGTCTCAAGCGCCACTCCAGAATCTACCATAAGTGTTTTAATTTGGTTGAGATCTGGTGACTGACAGCCATGGCATATGGTTTACTTTGTCAGTGCTCTGTGGATGGGGGCATTGTCATCCTACCTATATTGAAATAGCCATGATAGCCAAAATAATGGCCTGCCCGGCATTTATTTACTCAACCTTAAGCGTGATGGGATGTTAATTGCTTAAATAACTCAGGAATCACACTGGTGTTGATCTCATTTACTCAAGTGTTTCCCTTATTTTGTCAGTTAACTGTATGTGACTCTGCTTTGTTGTTGCAAACAGGTCCACTTGGGGTAAGAGCACTCCTCAGCCTGTTCAGATCGCAGTTTACTGGTCCAAACCTGTTCATTTTCAAGTTCTTTCATCTCTTTATCTTCATTTCCTGATAAGTTTGTATTTGGAAAATTAGGAAATATATGTTGATGGGTGCCAGTCTGTTTCTGCCTTTTACTTATGGATTTGTCATGTTTGGCTTGACATTGACAACAATGGGGTTGGTAAGAGCACAAATAGATCTGGGACCAGACTGAAAGGTTGATGCGGTCAAACCTGACTGCTTAGGTGGCCTAAATGGTCTTGGCAAGATCTGTTTGGTTTCTCCCCACATCAATGGAGGATATTCAGGTTTAGTAACTCATTTTTGTGTATTGTAAAAAATAAAATTAAAAAATATGGTTTAGAAGTATCAGATTGAAGTAGGGGTAGTGCAGTGTTTCCCCCCCCCCCCCCCCCCCCCCCCTGGCTGCACATTCGGGTTTTTAACCTAACACCACAAAGCTGATTTAAAATAATCAAAGCTTGATGAGTGTCATTTCAATTGGCTGTGTAGTGCTAGGGCAAAAACCAAGCTGTGCACCTGGGACCACGTTTGGGAACCCTGGGCTAAAGAGTGCTGTTAACCGAGATGGATTTAGCTAGTCTATATAGTAGATTTGGCAGCCAAGTAAAGGGTTAAACAATCAGACCATTTTTCATGTGCTATGTGCCAGCTGCCTATAGTTCTAGTTGACGTGGTAGGCTGTGTCCCAAATGGCATCCTCGTCCCTATATAGTGCCCTAACTTTTGACCAGGGCCCTCGTTAAAGGTATTGCACTATATAGGGACCAGGTTACCATTTGGGACGAACGTGGAGTTGAAAGGTCGGCTTAGTAATGTAGTCCTTCAGGGGGTAAACTCTTTGTCCCCGTTGTACTGAAGAGGTGTAGTATCCTATGCTGTATGGTGTTATTATTATTATTAACCCTTTGCTAGAGCCGTGTGTGGAAGAATGTATTGGTTCTAATGCTGAACATCCAGAGGGAGGCTGGCTTTGGTCAAAGATGGGCATCTACCACCGTATTGTTTTTTTTAGGGTGAGTTTGCAGTTCTAAAGTTGGATAAAAACAGACAGAAATTTGACATGGGGATTTTCAGTTTGGACTGTACAACATTTACTACTTAGATTGTATTTATTTTAATCCTACTGTTGGTTGGCTGGTTTCCCCAAGGTGTGTGTGTGAGAGCGAATTGGCAAAGAAGCACGCAGATGATGACATTGTATATTGTTTGAGATTTCAGCTGAGAGAAATACTTGATGCATTGACTTTGGGTTTAGTAATGCCGTTTATAATTGAGTTAATCACTCACTGAGGCTGTTTATTCATGAATGAGTTGTGAGCAGCTAGTGATGTAGTGTGGTGATGCACTAACTTGTTTTTAAAAAGAATCTTACTGTTCAAGTAATGTGAAAGAATTTTAGAAGCATATGGTAATGATATTAATGTTGACAAGCTTGAGAATCTACAGGAATAGTTTTTTTTCTTTTTCTTTTTTCCTCCATAATGTTTTCAGTAGAATTCTTCTGTAAATTTGGGGTTAGGGTGGCAAGAAGCAAATATAGCAACGGATCGATTTTAAGTGTTTGAGACACTAAATTCTAGAACTCTGTATGAAATGTCACCCAAAAAAATAAATTATTTTGATTTGGCCTTTTGAGTTCTGTATTATAATTTTTTTTTTGATTTATCAAAGTATGTTGTGTTCCTAGTCCAGGTACTATACGTCTGGAATAACCAAGATTTATCTCACGTCTGGATTACGGCAACTCTGTGCTGGCTGGGCTCCAAGCTCCCGTGCCATCATACCCCTGAAACTCAACCAGAACGCCACAGCGTGACTGGTGTCAACCTTCCCAAGCCCCCCCCCCCCCCCGCTCCTTTGCATTCACCACTGGCTCCCTGTAGAAGCATGCATCCAGTTTCAGACCCTGATGCTTGCCTACTGTGCAGCAAAGGTTACAGCCCCTACCTACCTTCAGTTTACGGTCAAACCTACACTCCAACAAGAGCGCTCCATTTTGAGTCTCTCTGGATAAGAGTGCTAAATGTTAATCATATGTTATGCACTCACACAATTACATCGATCAATTCTGACCATCTAAGCTGGAAAGAAAACACTGACAGTCAGAACTGTCCTAGATCATACATATTGTTTTAATTTGTCATTGTTAACATGCGTAGGTGTATTTGGCATGTGAGGGGAACATGTCCCACCCAATATTCGATGGCTATTCTGCTATAAACCGTTGTGACGGAGCAGTTTGTTATCCTGTTTGTCTTTAACTTTTGAATGGTGGAGCTTTCAGGACGTTCACAAACCGCACGGGACACGTTAGAAGGGAGTGTGTCAAAATCGCATTTGAAAGCAATGTAGATTTTCTGTTCTACAAACTTATTACCAGATCCCAAAACCTTTGATGCATTTCAGTCAATACAAACCATTAATCCTTAAGGTTGAAATTTGGGCTACCTGATTTGACATCTTTGTTATTTAAATCCTAAATCCGTAAACATGGGCACCTTCATAGATATTATCCTGACCAACTTGCCCTCCAAATACACGTCTGCTGTTTTCAATCAGAATCTCAGCGATCACTGCCTGATTGCCTATATTCGCTAGGGGTCAAACGAACACCCCCTGCGAGCAGACCTTTCTAATCGACCTGGCCCGGGTATCCTGGAAGGATATTTACCTCATCCCGTCAGGTGAGGATGCCTGGTCATTCTTTCAAAGTAATTTCCTCACCATCTTAAATGAGATATAGAACTAAGAACAGATATATCCCTTGGTTCACTCCAGACCTGACTGCTCTTGACCAGCACAAAAACATCCTGTGGCTGACTGCACTAGCATCAAATAGTCCCCGCGATATGCAACTTTTCATGGAAGTCAGGAAAGCAAAGGCTAGCTTTTTCAAGCAGATATTTGCATCCTGTAGCTCTAACTCCAAAAACTTTTGGGACACTAAAGTCCATGTAGAACAAGAGCACCTCCTCCCAGCTGCCCACTGCACTGAGGCCAGGTAACACTGTCACCACCGATAAATCCACCAAAATCAAGAATTTCAATAAGCTTTCTCTAAGGCTGGCCATGCTTTCCTCCTGGCTACCCCAACCCCGGCCAACAGCTCCGCACCCCCCACAGCTACTTGCCCAAGCCTCCCCAGCTTCTCCTTCACCCAAATCCAGACAGCAGATGTTCTGAAAGAGCTGCAAAACCTGGACCCGTACAAATCAGCTGGGCTAGACAATCTGGACCCTCTCTTTCTAAAATTATCCGCCGCCATTGTTGCAACCCCTATTACCAGTCTGTTCAACCTCTCTTTCGTATCGTCGTAGATCCCTAAAGATTGGAAAGCTGCTGCGGGCATCCCCCTCTTCCAGGGGGTGACACTCTAGACCCAAACTGTTATAGACCTATATCTATCCTGCCCTAACTTTCTAAAGTCTTCGAAAGTTAAGATAATAAACAGATCACCGACCATTTTCGAATCCCACCGTACCTTCTCCGCTGTGCAATCCGGTTTTCGAGCTGGTCACGGGTGCACCTCAGCCACACTTAAGGTACTAAACGATATAACCGCCATCGATAAAAGACAGTACTGTGCAGCCGTCTTCATCGACCTGGCCAAGGCTTTCGACTCTGTCAATTACCGTATTCTTATCGGCAGACTCAACAGCCTTGGTTTCTCAAATGGCTGCCTAGCCTGGTTCACCAACTACTTCTCAGACAGAGTTCAGTGTGTCAAATCGGAGGGCCTGTTGTCCGGAGGGCCAGTTGACAGTGCATGTCAGAGCAAAAACCAAGCCATGAGGTCGAAGCAATTATCCGTAGAGCTCCGAGACAGGATTGTGTCGATGCACAGATCTGAGGAAGGGTACCAAAAAAGTTCTGCAGCATTGAAGGTCCCCAAGAACACATTGGACTCCATCATTCTTAAATGGAAGAAATTGGGAACCCCCAAGACTCTTCCTAAAGCTGGCTGCTCGGCCAAACTGAGCAATCGGGGGAAAGGGTCCTTGGTCAGGGAGGGGACCAAGAACCTGATGGTCACTGACAGAGCTCCAGAGTTTCTCTGGGGAGATGGGAGGAACCTTCCAGAAGGACAACCATCTCTGCAGCACTCTACCAATCAGGCCTTTATGGTAGAGTGGCGAGACGGAAGCCACTCCTCAGTAAAAGGCACCTGACAGCCTGCTTGGAGTTTTCCAAAAGGCACCTAAAGGACTCTCAGACCATGAGAAACAAGATTCTCTGGTCTGATGAAACCAAGATTGAACTCTTTGGCCTGAATGCCAAGCGTCAAGTCTGGAGGAAACCTGGCACCATCCCTACGGTGAAGCATGGTGGTGGCAGCATCATGCTGTGGGGATGTTTTTCAGCGGCAGGGACTGGGAGACTAGTCAGGATTGAGGGAAAGATAAACAGAGCAAAGTACAGAGATCCTTGATGAAAACCTGCTCCAGAACACTCAGCACCTCAGACTGGTGCGAAGGTTCACCTTCCAACAGGACAACGACAGTAAGCACACAGCCAAGACAACGCAGGAGTGGCGTTAGGAAAAGAGCGGAGTGGCTTCGGGACAAGTTTATGTATATTTGTAAACAACAGCTTGTGCACGATATCTAAGTCTCGAGGTTTTGCTTGCCTGATGTAGAGTTTCTCATGATAAGCTGTATAAGCTGTAGACCACACTATCTAACGAGAGAGTTTTCATCTATATTCTTTGTAGTGGTCTATTACCACCACAAACCGATGCTGGCACTAAGACCGCACTCAATGAGCTGTATATGGCCATAAGCAAAAAGGAAAACGCTCATCCAGAGGTGGTGCTCCTAGTGGCCGGGGACTTTAATGCAGGGAAACTTAAATATGTTTTACCTAATTTCTACCAGCATGTTAAATGTCCAACCAGAGGGAAAACTCTAGACCACCAGTATTCCACACACTGAGACGCATGCAAAGCTCTCCCTCGCCCTCCATTTGGCAAATCTAACCATAATTCTATCCTCCTGACTCCTGCTTACAAGTGAAAATTAAAGCAGGAAGCAGCATTGACTCGGTCAATTAAAAAGTGGTCAGATGAGGCAGATGCTAAACTACAGGACTGTTTTTCTAGCACAGACTGGAATGTGTTCCAGGATTCTTCCGGTGGCATTAAGGAGTACACCACATCAGTCACTGGCTTCATCAATAAGTGCATCGATGACGTCGTCCCCACAGTGACTGTACGTACATATCCCAACCAGAGCCATGGATTATAGGCAACATCCTCACTGAGCTAAAGGGTAGAGCTGCCGCTTTCCAGGAGCGGGACTCTAACCCGGAAGCATATAAGAAATCCCACTATGCCCTCCGACGAACCATCAAACAGGCAAATGATCAATACAGGACTAAGATCGAATTGTACTACACCGGCTCCGACGCTTGTCGGATGTGACAGGGCTTGCAAACTATTACAGACTACAAAGGGAACCACAGTCGAGAGCTGCCCAGTGACACAAGCCTACCACACGAGCAAAATTACTTCTATGCTCGCTTCGAGGCAAGTAACACTGAAACATGCATGAGATCATTAGCTGTTCCAGACGACTGTGTGATCACGCTCTCCGGCAGCCGATGTGAGTAAGACCTTTAAACAGGTCAACATTCACAAGGCCGCAGGGCCAGACAGATTACCAGGACATGTACTCCAAGCATACGCTGACCAACTGGCAAGTCTTCATTGACATTTTCAACCTCTCCCTGTAATACCAACATGTTTCAAGCAGACCACCATAGACTCTGTGCCCAAGAACACGTAAGGTAACCTGTCTAAATGACTACCGACCCGCAGCACTCATATCTGTAGCCATGAAGTGCTTTGAAAGGCTGGTCATGGGTCATATCAACACCATTATCCCAGAAACCCTAGACCCACTCTAATTTGCATACCACCCCAACAGATCCACATATGATACAATCTCTATTGCACTCCACACTGCCCTTTCCCACCTGGACAAAAGGAACACCTACAGTTGAAGTCGGAAGTTTACATACAACTTAGCCACATACATTTAAACTCAGTTTTTCACAATTCCTGACATTTAATCCTTGTAAAAAATTCCCTGTCTTAGGTCAGTTAGGATCACCACTTTATTTTAAGAATGTGAAATGTTAGAAAAATAGTAGAGTGATTTATTTCAGCTTTTATTTCTTTCATCACATTCCCAGTGGGTCAAAGTTTACATACACTCAATTAGTATTTGGTAGCATTGCCTTTAAATTGTTTAACTTGGGTCAAATGTTTCGGAGAGCCTTCCACAAGCTTCCCACAATAAGTTGGATGAATTTTGGCCCATTCCTCCTGACAGAGCTGGTGTAACTGAGTCAGGTTTGTAGGCCTCCTTGCTCGCACACGCTTCTTCAGTTCTGCCCACGCATTTTCTATGGGATTGAGGTCAGGGCTTTGTGATGGCCACTCCAATACCTTTACTTTGTTGTCCTTAAGCCATTTTGCCACAACTTTGGAAGTATGCGTGGGGTCATTGTCCATTTGGAAGACCCACTTGCGACCAAGCTTTAACTTCCTGACTGATGTATTGAGACGTTGCTTCAATATATCCACCTAATTGTCCTCCTCATTATGCCATCTATTTTGTGAAGTGCACCAGTCCCTCCTGCAGCAAAGCACCCCCACAACATGATGCTGCCACCCTCGTGCTTCACGGTTGGGATGGTGTTTTTCGGCTTGCAAGCCTCCCCCTTTTTCCTCCAAACATAACGATGGTCATTATGGCCAAACAGTTCTATTTTTGTTTCATCATACCAGAGGATATTTCTCCAAAAAGTACGATCTTTGTCCCCATGTGCAGTTGCAAACCATGTCTGGCTTTTTTTATGGTGGTTTTGGAGCAGTGGCTTCTTCCTTGCTGAGTGGCCGTTCAGGTTATGTCGATATAGGACTCGTTTTACTGTGGATATAGATAATTTTGTACCCGTTTCCTCCAGCATCTTCACAAGGTCCTTTGCTGTTTGTTGTTCTGGGATTGATTTGCACTTTTCGCACCAAAGTAGGTTCATATCTAGGAGACAGAACGTGTCTCCTTCCTGAGCAGTATGATGGCTGCGTGGTCCCATGGTGTTTATACTTGCGTACTATTGTTTGTACAGATGAACGTGGTACCTTCAGGCGTTTGGAAATTGCTCCCAAGGATGAACCAGACTTGTGGATGTCTACAATTTTTTTTCTGAGGTCTTGGCTGATTTCTTTTGATTTTCCCATGATGTCAAGCTAAGAGGCACTGTTTGAAGGTAGTTCTTGAAATACATCCACAGGTACACTGCCAATTGACTGAAATGATGTCAATTAGCCTATCAGAAGCTTCTGAAGTCATGACATAATTTTCTGGAATTTTCCAAGCTGTTTAAAGGCAGTCAACTTCTGACCCACTGGAATTGTGATACAGTGAATTATATGTGAAATAACCTGTCTGTACACAATTGTTGGAAAAATTACTTGTCATGCACAAAGTAGATGTCTCAACCGTTACCTGCCCCCAGGTGGTAAGGGTAGGTAACAACACATCCGCGACACTGATCCTCAACATGGGGGCCCCTCAGGGGTGCATGCTCAGAACCCCTCCCTTACTACCTGTTCACTCATGACTGCACGGCCAGACACGACTCAAATACCATCATTGAGTTTACAGATGACACAACAGTGGTAGGCCTGATCACCGACAACATCGAGAGAACCTATAGGGAGGAGGTCAGAGACCTGACCATGTGGTGCAAGGACAACAACCTCTCCCTCAAAGGACATGATTGTGGACTACAGGAAATGGGGGACCGAACACGCCCTCGTTCTCATTGACGGGCTGTAGTAGAGCATTTTGAGAGATTCAAGTTCCTTGGCGTCTACATCACCAACAAAATAACATGGTCCAAGCACACCAAGACAGTCGTGAAGAGGGCACAACAAAACCTATTCCCCCTCAGGAGACTGAAAAGATGTGGCATTGGTTTTCAGATCCTCAAAAGGTTGTTACAGCTGCACCATCGAGAGCATCCTGACGGGTTGCATCATTGCCTGGTATGGCAACTGCTCGGCCTCCGACCGCAAGGCACTACAGAGGATAGTGCGTACGGCCCAGTACATCACTGGGGCCAAGCTTCCTGCCATCCAGGACCTCTATACCAGGCGATGTCAGAGGAAGGCCCTAAAAATTGTTAAAGCCTCCAGCCAACCTAGTCATAGACTGTTTTCTCCGCTACCGCACGGCAAGTGGTACTGGAGCGCGAAGTCTAGGTCCAAGAGGCTTCTTAACATCTTCTACACCCAAGCCATAAGACTCCTGAACATCTAATCAACTGGCTACCCAGACTATTTGCATTGTGCCCCTCCCCCACCCTTTTACGCTGCTGCTTCTCTCTGTTATTATCTATGCATTGTCACTTTAATAACTCTACCTACATGTACATATTACCTCAATTACCTCGACTAACCGGTGCCCCCGCACATTGACTCTGTACCGGTACCCCCCTGTATATAGCCTCCACATTGGCTCTTTACCGGTAGTCCCTGTGTATAGCCTCCACATTGGCTCTGTACCGGTACCCCCCTGTTTTATAGCCTCCACATTGACTCTGTACCGGTACCGCCTGTATATAAACTCCACATCGACTCTGTACCGGTACCGCCTGTATATAAACTCCACATTGACTCTGTACCGGTACCCCCTGTATATAGCCTCCACATTGACTCTGTACCGATACCCCCTGTATATAAACTCCACATTGACCCTGTACCGGTACCCCCTGTATATAGCCTCCACATTGACTCTGTACCGATACCCCCTGTATATAGCCTCCACATTGACTCTGTACCGGTACCCCCTGTATATAGCCTCCACATTGGCTCTGTACCGGTACCCCCTGTATATAGCCTCCACATTGGCTCTGTACCGGTACCCCCTGTATATAGCCTCCACATTGACTCTGTACCGGTACCCCCTGTATATAAACTCCACATCGACTCTGTACCGGTACCGCCTGTATATAAACTCCACATTGACTCTGTACCGGTACCACCTGTATATAGCCTCCACATTGACTCTGTACCGATACCCCCTGTATATAGCCTCCACATTGACTCTGTACCGGTACCCCCTGTATATAGCCTCCACATTGACTCTGTACCGATACCGCCTGTATATAAACTCCACATTGACTCTGTACCGCTACCGCCTGTATATAAACTCCACATTGACTCTGTACTGGTACCGCCTGTATATAAACTCCACATTGACTCTGTACCGGTACCCCCTGTATATAGCCTCCACATTGACTCTGTACCGGTACCCCCTGTATATAGCCTCCACATTGACTCTGTACCGGTACCCCCTGTATATAGCCTCCACATTGACTGTACCGGTACCCCCTGTATATAGCCTCCACATTGACTCTGTACCGGTACCCCCTGTATATAGCCTCCACATTGAATCTGTACCGGTACCCCCTGTATATAGTCTCCACATTGAATCTGTACCGGTACCCCCTGTATATAGCCTCCACATTGAATCTGTACCGGTACCCCCTGTATATAGCCTCCACATTGAATCTGTACCGGTACCCCCTGTATATAGCCTCCACATTGAATCTGTACCGGTACCCCCTGTATATAGCCTCCACATTGAATCTGTACCGGTACCCCCTGTATATAGCCTCCACATTGAATCTGTACCGGTACCCCTGTATATAGCCTCGCTATTGTTATTTTACTGCTCCTCTTTCATTATTATTATACTTTTTTATTGTATTTTTCTTAAAACTGCATTGTTGGTTAAGGGCTTGTAAGTAAACATTTCACTACCTGTTGTATTCGGTGCATGTGACAAATACAATTTGATTTGAATGTCCTTGAAGTGCCCCAGCCAGAGCCCGGACTTGAACTCGATTGAACATCTCTGGAGAGACATGGAAATAGCTGTGCAGCGATGTTCCCATTCAACCCGACAGAGCTTGAGAGGATCTGCAGATAAGATTGGGAGAAACTCCCCAAATACACGTGTGCCAAGCTTGTAGCGTCATACCCAAGAAGACAAGAGGCTGTAATCGATGCCAAAGGTGCTTCAACAAAGTCCTGAGTAAAGGGTCTGAATGCTTATGTAAATGTGATGTTTCAGTTTAAATATTTATAAAAATTGCTAAAAAATCTAAAAACCTATTTTTCCTTTGTCCTTGTAGTTTACTGTGTGTAGATTGATAAGGGGAAAAAACTATTTTATCAATTTTAGAATAAGGCTGTAATGTAACAAAATGTGGAAAAAGTCAAGGGGTCTGAATACTCCCTGAATGCACTGTATATCAAAGAATGTTCTTTTGGCCATGACAATGCTTTCATGTAAGTTATTTAAGTGGATAGAAATATTTTACACTGTTGGACATTTTGGAGAGATTTAGTACACATAGAACTCCTGGAACCAACCCAGTGGCCTTGTGGGTGAAGTGTCTGCCTAGAGATTGGAAAGTTATTCATGGTTGAGTTATACCAAAGACTAAAAACGGGACCTGATGCCTCTGCTTGGCACTCAGAATGAAAGAGATGTATTGGGCGTAAGGCCCTGTGACAGAGTCGTGTCCTGTCCAGATAGGCTCCTGCCACTGTGGGATGTTCTAGTTTGGACTAGGCTTATTTACGTAGTAGAGGACACCTGGGCCTTGTTATGGATGAAAACCTATACAGACAGATTGGTATAAGATATCTGCTCAATTTCTTTTGCACATGTTGAGAAGACGATAAGGGGTCACCAAAGTGGAATATTGCCCAATAAAGCTTCTTTGAATAATCCTCTTTGTGTACACCTGATAAAACAAACAAGAGGTTTTTATATTTTAATCTGTGTTGTATATTAAAGTGTCTCAAACTTAAAAACGTTTCAAGTCAATATCTGACATGGTACCGGTGTCTTCAATTTGAGCCAATAACCACGTGTGTGAGGCGTATACTTTTGATACCACAAAGATTAGTATAAGACAACCAAAAAACACCCTGTGTGACCCTGTTTTAGAACATCGTCACTCAGGAGGTGGACACTATTTGGCATGACATAAACCTGCCACATTTTCCAAAACTATGGGTGGCAAGCCAACCTGAATAATGACTCTTTAATTTTGAACAAATAGCTTGGTTATTGTTTATGGCTTGGAGTCTGAAATTAAATAGGTAAACATTTTCATACCCAGTCTTTCCTATATTTTCCTTAAAACTCCTCTTCAACTTATCTTTCATTCCATGTTTTCTACAAACCTTCCAGAAAGGCCAGGAGTAAATGAGTAATGGCAAACCTTGTTAAAGGCCTTAAAGGTCCAGTGCAACATGACTAAGGTCATTTGAAATAAAACAGCCACATCAATGCTTTGGACCTGGTTTAGAAATGTTCCTTTTTTATGCTGATTTCAGGCAGTGATACTTATTGATGTTATTTTAAGGAGGGTACCAAGACTGCTAAGTATTCTTCATTGTGTAAAGGGATAGGGTTAGGGCAGAGGTCACCAAATGGCGTCGCAAGAGAATTTCCAAAATCCTGATAAAAAATAAAATATTATAATATCGTCTTTGTCTCTCAAAATTATTGTAACTTTAAAAATCTAAATGAAAATAATTCAAATCTAAAAGTTTAAGTAAAGGTTAAATAAAACAATAATAATAATTCACCCAAAAAGCATCCTTAGATCGTGGGGGAAATGCCGCACTTGACAGTTGCACTGGAATCATTCCCATGGTGAATGGGCTAAGCCTGCAACGCTATTGCAGAGATGTTGATATTACCGGTCGCATTTGATATGGTGAAAACAATGTGTGCGGGAGGCAGAGACACAGAAACTCACAACAATAACTTTGTCAGATAACACTGTGAAACAAATAACTGATGCTATAGCTAGCTGTCAAGAGGAAACGGACTGAACAACTCAAAAACTCCCCACCATATACTCTCCAAATGGAAGTTAGCTGTGAGGGCCGACATGCCCATGCATTGACTTTTGTTCACTATATGTCGGCCCGGGGATGTTAGGACGAGGACAAAATGCTATTCACGAGGACAAATTGTTCTGTCTCTGTGATGTTCAGTGTTCTGTGTGGCTAGATTGACGAAAAACAGATTCCATATGATCGAATGGTGGTATTTTGCACAGATGGAGCTCCATCTAGCACGGGGCGGTGGGCAGGCCTCTGCACTCTAGTTATGAATGTCGGACGCCTTATATGATACACCGGCTGATCTATAATGAATACACCGAGAGCAACTGGCGGCAAAAGAGCTGAGCGCAGAACTCGGAGATACGCAGCAGGTAGATTTGTAAATTACATCGCGCACGCCTGTTCGCAAAACTATGTGGATATATGAGATCATAGCGTGACAATGTTTTATTTGACACCGAGGCTAGGTGGTTATCGATGGAATATTTTTTCGAATTGAGAGAGGAACAGTTGTCATTCGCAATTGATGTAAAAACAAACTGAGTTTATTGACTTTCTGTGCAATGTAAATAAAACGTGTATCCTTTCCTATGTAACTGGCATATTTGTGAAACTGAACGCAAGGATGCAAGGGAAATACAAAACCCCAAAAGTATACAGATTAGTGACCGAATCAGCGAAACCCATGCAGGTATGTGAAATCGAATGCTGCAGACAACGCATTCACGGCCGTCTCCCTTCAAGCTTTACAACGCATGGTACTCTAATTCAGTGCTCTCGTCTGCATTGCACACTGTCGATCACGCCCCCTGACTTTGAGACATACATCCCAGTGTTGCCAACTAATTTTCAGGGTAAATTGCTATAGGCAGGTTGATTTGTTGTTAAAAGTTGCTAAATGACGTTGTGATGTCGTAGAGTGATAACGTAAAACTGCGTCATTACGTAGAAAACGCAATAACGTTACTCAAATTGACTGGCCATCTCGGCACAAAATAGGATTTAACATTTGTTCAGGTACAGACTCTCACTATTTTCTGTACTTCTGTCTGTACAATTTTGATTGAGACATGTTGATTGATTTTGTAAGTTCTGTTCAAGATCAAACATTCGTGACCAGCTATATTCATTGGGTTTGGCTCGTCGAACCGCTACTACTGCAGCTGCAGTCAGCCAACAATGATTTGAAATTTACTGAAGTTGCTGCTGGCTGAGCGCCTGCTGCTGACGTCACTCACAATGCACTTTTGCAGCCAGGCACTTCTGTTGTGACTGAGTGTGTGACAGAAAAAAAAGTGTTTGTGTCCTTTAGAGGGAAAATGCGTGCATTTTAGCGTTTGAGTCACATTTCAAAAGTTGCTAAAAGTTCCAAATACATTTTTTTAAAGTAGCTACATTTGTTTGAAAAATAAGTTGCCAGGGTAGTCTGAAAAGTTGCTAAATCTAGCAACAAAATTGCTAAATTGTCATCACTGCAAGACGCACCCATCTCATTAGTTGTGGTGAGATAAGATACATTATGTCAGACTAATTTGTAATTGACTGTTAAGAATGTGATGGTGAGTTGAGAATACATTCAGAAATAGTGTTAATGTTTTTCAACTGACTGCCATAGCCCATAATAAAAAGTTAACATTGGCTGTTAATTACATCATTGTTTTTCACATGGTTGGGGTCGTGAGAATGTTAAGATATCAAAATGGAGTCCCCTGGGTTAGGGTAGTAGTATGCCACCTGTTTTTTTCATACAAGCACTCAACATAGAGGTTAACACACCATTTACTTTTAGCAGCCGCTCTGATCCAGAGCAATAAGGGTTAAGTGCCTTGCTCAAGGGCACATCAACAGATATTTCACCTAGTCGGCTCGAGGATTCGAACCAGCAACCTTTACTGTTACTGGCCCAACGCTCTTAACCACTAGGCTACCTGTCACCATGCAAATCATTTGCAACCATACAAATATTTTTTCTGTCTTAAGTCTTTTTATTTTCATTTTCTGATGCAGTGCTTATTTACGCAATAAAACACACGAATACAGTATTTCAATAAAATATTAGGGAAATGCACCATTAACAAACAGTAAACATTTAAATCAGTACAAAATTCAGAAGGTGCGCAAAATCTACAATTAGCAAAGTCTTATGATAACTGACATGAACATAGGCTACAAATATAATCTAAGATTGTTGATAATAAACTAATTACACAATTATCCAAAATGTGCTACTAGAACTTCTAGCTGATTGACATTAGTACCACGTTTAGTGCCATCGTATGTGATTGAGGGAAGGTGGTGTGTGTATAGGAATTCTTTGGGGAAAAAATACTTTCTGATTTCCAAACGCTTTTATAAAGGCAAGTCTTTTACATTTCTTCGCATATATCAATACATACAAATTTATGAAGTACTCCTTGATTGATTGTCATAGCAACACATAAGAAGTCACAATAACAAAGGCATAACAAAATAGAAGATTCCAAAGAAAATATTTTTAAAATCCTGTTTAAAATGGCAAACACCCTTACTGGTTAATTGACCTTGACCAACTGCAAGAAGTGCAGAAGCTGTCTGAAGTAAGGCCATTGACACAATTCACCTCATTGTTAAGCCACAGGTCCACACTGAGAAACTAAAGGAAAACTGGTATCACCAGATGTGGTGCTGGTGGTTAGGAACACCCCTGACTTTGTATTGTAATGGTTCGGTCTGTTGTAGACAACCTGGCTAAAAACGATGGCTTTGTTGTGTGTGAGGAAGTTGTCGGTCAGCTGGACAGCGAAGGCGGAGAGCTGCTGATGGCATATGTTGCTGCTGGGCCCTGGGGTGTCCAGGTGGGTACGAGGGTGGGGCTCACATCAGATCTACAGAGGAATAGAGAAAAATAGGATGATGTCTGGAGAGAGGGTTGGATGGAGAGAGGGGCAGAAGGAAAGAGGTGAGAGAGGGTGGAGTGGTAGAGAGAGAGGGGTGGATGGATTAAAAGACACCTTAACTGATATTGTAGTTCAATCTACTACCTCGTTGTCCTGGTCCGGATTCTCATGCTGCTCCTGATCGGCCGTAGAAGCGCTCTCCTTCCAGGCACTAAGGTTTAATTGCTGGATGTTGTTGCACTTGATGGGTGTGTTCCCTCCCTCAGGGATGCGGAAGGGGTCACGTGATACGGCTGTAATGCCAGTGTTGTCACAGATGATCTGAGCCAGAGAGACATTTTTCAGGGCCTTCCTCTGTGCCGAGGTGAAGACGCCTGGGTTTTCATACCATAGCCTAGGGATCAACAAGTGATATGAGACACATACTATTACAGACAAACACATGCTGGACCTTTAAAAAAAGTAAAAACTGCACTCTGGCAGTGCTATGTCAAATGCCTTACATGATGCAGGTCAGTCAACATCTCTCTCACACACACACCTGTCTCCCTGGCGGATCCTCTGAAACTGGGTGGCGATGAGGCAGGCGAAGAGAGGCCCGACGCGGCCCCTGTGTACGAAGGGTTCAGCCACGCCCCCCATCCACACGTCAATGTTATCTGGGGTGCCGTAGAGCTGCAGCAGTCTAAAGGCCAGGTCTGTGTTGTTCAGAACCACGGCCAGCTCGCCCAGGTTACTAGGTGTTGAGAGCCCACAGAATTTACGCCAAGCGTTGTAGTCTAGGTTAGGGAAGAGAAAGGAAATAATAAGTGAATGGAACTGACCAATAGAGATGCAGTACATGGAAGACGAGAGGAAGGATTTTGGAACTGAACTGTATAGATGTGTTTATCTGTGGTATCAGTCTAACAGTATAGATGTTATCTGTGGTATCAGTATAGATGTTATCTGTGGTATCAGTGTAACTGAATAGATGTGTTTATCTGTGCTATCAGTCTAACAGTATAGATGTTATCTGTGGTATCAGTATAGATGTTATCTGTGGTATCAGTGTAACTGAATAGATGTGTTTATCTGTGGTATCAGTATAGATGTTATCTGTGGTATCAGTGTAACTGAATAGATGTGTTTATCTGTGGTATCAGTATAGGTGTTATCTGTGGTATCAGTGTAACTGAATAGATGTGTTTATCTGTGGTATCAGTATAGGTGTTATCTGTGGTATCAGTATAGGTGTTATCTGTGGTATCAGTGTAACTGAATAGATGTGTTTATCTGTGGTATCAGTATAGGTGTTATCTCTGGTATCAGTGTAACTGAATAGATGTGTTTATCTGTGGTATCAGTGTAACTGAATAGATGTGTTTATCTGTGGTATCAGTGTAACTGAATAGATGTGTTTATCTGTGGTATCAGTGTAACTGAATAGATGTGTTTATCTGTGGTATCAGTATAACAGTATAGATGTTATCTGTGGTATCAGTATAACAGTATAGAGGGAAAATGGAAGGTGTGTACCAGGCAGGCCATGGTCACGTCCACGCTGCATGTTGAGAGAGCCCAGGTCCAGAGCCAGATGGTTTATGAACTGGAAGAGTTTCTCCCTCAGAGCATCCACCATCATGTGGTCCTGAGTGTTCAGCTTAGCAGGGCGACCCACTAGACCACGGATAAGAGGGTCGATACCACCTGAAGGAGGACAGACAGAGAATAGGATGTTTTTTTTAACCTTTTCCCCCATCATAGACTGTTATAAACTGGGTGGTTCAAGCCCTGAATGCTGGTTGGCTGACAGCCATGGTATATCAGACCGTATACCACTGAAATGTCAAAACATTTATTTTTTACTGCTCTAATGACGTTGGTAACCAGTTTATAATAGCAATAAGGCACCTCTGGGGTTTGTGGTATATGGCCAATATACCACGGCTAAGTGTTGAATCCAGGCACTTTGCTTTGCATCGTGCATAAGAACATCCCTTAGCCGTGCATCAAAGCAGGGACCAAGAGACAGAAAAACAGCTTCTATCTCAAGGCCATCAGACTGTTAAACAGCCACCACTAACATTTAGTGGCCGCTGCCAACATACTGACTCAACTCCAGCCACTTTAATAATGGGAATTGATGGAAATTATGTAAAAATGTATCACTAGCCACTTTAAACAATGCCACTTAATATAATGTTTACATACCCTACATTACTCATCTCATATGTATATGTATATACTGTACTCTATATCATCTACTGCATCTTGCCATCTTTATGTAATACATGTATCACTAGCCACTTTAAACTATGCCACTTTATGTTTACATACCCTACATTACTCACCTCATATGTATAGACTGTACACTATACCATCTACTGCATCTTGCCTATGCCGTTCTGTACCATCACTCATTCATATATCTTTATGTACATATTCTTTATCCCTTTACACTTGTGTGTATAAGGTAGTAGTTGTGGAATTGTTAGGTTAGATTACTTGTTGGTTAATACTGCATTGTCGGAACTAGAAGCACAAGCATTTCGCTACACTTGCATTAACATCTGCTAACCATGTGTATGTGACAAATAAAATTTGATTTGATTTGATTTGGTATATTAGCCATATACCACACCCCCTCGGGCCTTATTGCTTAATTAATAATCCAGAGAGTGAATTAGTTTACAACTGACAAAGGGGTCTGCAAAGCATTCCTATGTGACCCACCACCACTCACCCTCAAACACCAGCCTCCAGGGGGTGAAGAAGGCCTTGAAAAGGGGCACGCTGGGGAACATGGGATTCTCCATGTTGTTGATGTCCAGGCGGGACAGCGTGGGCTGGATGGCCAGGTGGGCAAAGCGGTACGCTGCTGTCGCAAACACGTTGGCAATGCTGGGATCAATCGTCTCGTTGTAGCCAGGGTAAGGGCCGAGTTGCCGGGCCATGGTGTCTCGACCCACGATGTGTGGCAGGTAGTCCCTGAACACAAACACCTGGGAGGGAGGGAGTCTGTTACTGGTACCTGGGTGGTGACATCAGTCTGTTACTGGTACCTGGGTGGTGACATCAGTCTGTTACTGGTACCTGGGTGGTGATATGAGTCTGTTACTGGTACCTGGGTGGTGATATGAGTCTGTTACTACCTGGGTGGTGATATATGAGTCTGTTACTGGTACCTGGGTGGTGAAATGAGTCTGTTACTGGTACCTGGGTGGTGATATGAGTCTGTTACTGGTACCTGGGTGTAGGCGCCCATGATCTTGCGAGCCTCCTGATAGAGTGTCTCACCGTCCCAATGTGGGTTGAGACGAAGCAGGGCACCGGCCAGACGATTGTGCTCACGCAAGAACATTGTGTGAATGGATGTCAAAGCTATGTTCTCATCCACACGAACATCACCTGGCAGACAGAGACTTACAGGTGAGGCCAAAGACTTACAGGTGAGGCAAGAGACATACAGGTGAGGCCAGAGACATACAGGTGAGGCCAGAGACATACAGGTGAGGCCAAATAGTGATTGAGAATCATATACATTGTCTTTCTGTATCCGGACAACTATTGTACATGGAAAGTCAAAGAATTCCTCTAGTCAAAGTTCTATCGCTTTTTGTCATCATTCTGTGTCTTAGACTTTAACTTAAATATACATTGTTCTACTATTCGGACAAACAGAGTTGAAAGGCTAACCTGCAGTGAAGCAGGGCACCTCCTTGGCATTGGTGTCGTTGGTGATTCTCCTGCGGGTGGCACACATGTTCCCCTTCACATCAGTGAAGGGAAGAAACTCACGTCCGTTGTCTTTGAACTCTTTGTTGATACGCAGCAGGCCTCCGTCGTTGGTGAGGTTACGTAGGTCACGCGCCAACCCCTCCTCAGAGCCGTACACCTGCCCCAAGTCCAGGAAGGCATTCAGGGCATTGATCTGCTCCCTCCTGTTGGCCATGTCACCGAAATTGAAAGCCGACTTTCCTGTGCCGCACACAGGCGCTGATCGGAAGACCGGGATGCAGCTGTCTGGGCCAGTGGGCAAGCGTGGGTCATTGAGAGGAATCTGGTCATGGAGGAAAAGACAAGACAGAGGTTGAAGAACTAATAATCCATGTACCATGGATCGAAAAGGGCCAGATATCCAGGGGTGCCTGTTGTAAGTGTTAGGCTGTGGGAGATGTGATGTGGGAGCTGTGACTGACCTGGATGGGGAAACAGGGTTCGGAGCGTTCACAGCTCTCATCACAGTCCAGGCCGTTGCTGAAGGCACGGATGCTGGGGGAGGAGGGCGTGAATGTCAGGTCATGGTCGTTCCACTGGCCAAAAATAGTGACCATGTGTGTGAACTCGCGATCGCTCTCTACACTGGCGTCATTGGTTGCCAGGATACGGTTAGAGACCTCCCTTACCTGCACACAGGGAGGGAAGCAGGGCAGAAGGAGAACAATGAAATACAATTATGTTACTTTATATCTAACTTGTGGTGAATAGTAGCAGTTATTGCAACTATGTCTATGTATTGTCATCATACAAGAGGGAGCACAAAGTTGTTGAAGCTCCTGTTTGGGTCCCAGCTTTTGGGTCTAGAGACCCCATCGTCATACTGAGCAGGCAGCCAACGAGTGTAGGCCGTGTTTGAGGCTCCCAGACGAGGATACTTCCTAATAAGAAGGAAGAAAATACAAATCAGAACAGAGAAACCTCGCTTAAAGAAACTCAAGGTACAGGTAACTGCCGAAATAACGGAAACACTTGAGTAAATGAGGGATACAAAGTATATTAAAGGCCGGTGCTTCCACACAGGTGTGGTTCCTGAGTTAATTAAGCAATTAAAATCCCATCGTGCTTAGGGTCATGTATAAAAATGCTGGGCATGCCATTCTTTTGGCAATTATTTTGGCAACCATGGCTATGCCAATATAGGATGACAATGCCCCCATCCATAGAGCACTGAATGGTTTGATATGTCACGCCCTGAACATAGAGAGCTTTTTATTCTCTATGCTGGTTAGGTCGGGGTGTGACTAGGGTGGGTCATCTAGGTGATTATGTTTCTATGTTGGCCTGGTATGGTCCCAATCAGAGGCAGTTGTTTGTCGTTGTCTCTGATTGGGGATCATATTTAGGCAGCCATTTCCCCTTTATGCTTTGTGGGATCTTGTCTAGGTATAGTTGCCTGCGAGCACTACATCAGCTTCACGTTTCGTTTTGCGCTTTATTGTTTTCTTTGAGTTTCACTTCAAAATAAAGAGGATGGAACCATACCACGCTGCATCTTGGTCCACTCATTATAACGATCGTGACATGATAAGCATGAAAACAATGTAAACCATATGCCATGGCTGTCAGTCACCAGATCTCAACCCAATTGAACACTTATGGTAGATTCTGAAGTGGCGCCTGAGACAGCGTTTTCCACCACCATCAACAAAACACCAAATTATGGGATTTCCCATGGAAGAATGGTGTCGCATCCCTCCAATAGAGTTCCAGACATTTGTAGAATATATGCCAAGGTGCTCTGAAGCTGTTCTGGCGGATCGTGGTGGACCAAATTCCTAATAAGAGACACTTTATGTTGGGGTTTCCTTTATTTTGGCAGTTACCTGTATAAAGCCACATCTCCTGCAGCCTATAACTGCATAGACAGACCTCCGACCTACACTGATTGCGCTTCCCTTTATATTCCACCCTATACAACTACTGTGCACAAGGCTTTCAAATTGTTGTGTCAAAGTATTAAACCCGCCATGCCCTGGTGCTCTTACAGGTTGTTGCAGACGCTGGTGGCTGTGCGGTACTTGTTAACGTTGGGTGTGGTGCGGCAGGAGGGTTTGCTGACACGAGCTGCACAGCCGGTTACCCGGGCAATGGTGTCTAGCTCCTGTGGTGTGAGGAGGTCTGAGAAACAAGAGGAAAGGAATAATGTGAAATATGTGTTTGTGTGTGGATGTGTGTGTGTCTGAGTGTATGTGTCTTGGCGCGTATGTGCGTATGTATATTTGTGTGCAACTGACCTGTTGCGTTGAGCGAGCGTTTGTGCAGCCTGTGGGTGTGGTGGACTTTCTCATGGATCAGTCTCAAGGTGTTCTCCAGGTAGTCTGCAGACCGGACAGCAGAGCGTGTGTCCCTGGCAGGCTGCTTCAGGAGACGCAGGACATCGGAGGGCCTGATGGACTGTCCACGCACTCTCTCCAGACTCCTAAGATATGGACAAGCACAGTGGTGTAAAGTACTTAAGTAAAAATACTTTAATGTACTACATAAGTCGTTTTTTGGTGTATCTGTACCTTACTTTACTATTTATATTTTTGACAACTTTTACTTTTACTTCAATTCATTCCTAAAGAAAATATGTACTTTTTACTCCATACATTTTCCCTGACACCCAAAAGTACTTGTTACATTTTGAATGCTTTAGCAGGACAGGAAAATGGTCCAATTCACAGTTATCAAGAGAACATCCCTGGTCATCCCTACTGCCTCTGATCTGGCGGACTCACTAAACACAAACGCTTGGTTTCTAAATGATGTCTGAGTGTTGGCGTGTGCCCCTGGCTATCTGTAAATAAAAAAGAAAAGAAAATGGTGCTGTCTGATTTGCTTAATGTAAGGAATGTAAAATGATTTATACTTTTAATACTTAACTATATTTTAGCATTTACATTTACTTTTGATACTTAAGAATATTTAAAACCAAATACCTTTTGACTTTTATTCAAGTAGTATTTTACTTGGTGACATAATATTCTGTTAAGGTATCTTTATTTTTTACTCAAGTATGACAATTGGGTAGTTTTTCCACCACTGGACAAGCATATGACAGTTTTGAACAGTTGAATTAACATCTTTGTACAGAGGCAGATTTATTGTACTAATAATAAGAACTTACGAGAAATAGAAAGAGTGAACCTATTATTTTCTAAAGGAAATACAAAAGGTACAATTAAAGCAAATTGAAAAATTAGAAAGACTAAGCCAGTGCAAATCTGTTTCTTCGACTGAGTGAGACAATTGAGCTAGTTGCATACGGAGTAAGACACTAGTGCTGGTCATTTCATTTTACCCAATTTACAAAGACAGAGATGATCGACTACATCTGACGAGGTCAACTGTCAGGTTTACTCACTTTTCTCTGGAGTACTTGTAGGCTTCATCTACAAGTCTCTTTGCCTCCTCTATTGAACTGTGAATGAAAGGGCCACCCAAACTTTCCTGTGTAGACAGTGCTGGCTGGATGAACATCAGGCACAGGCCCAATGCCAGGAGGGAGGGAAACGGCTTCATCTCTAGAAAGCAGAAAGGGAGGTTTATCAGTTTACCATCCTTACAAAAACATGCTGCTCTCTTCAATGTAATGAGCAAATCTTTTGCTTCTAGCTGTTTTTCAAATTGTGAGAGACAAATAAAGAGACTTCTCAAAAAATTTATGAAATCATTTTGCACACAATAATCATATTAAAAACTAGCGCTGTCAGGGTAAATCAGCTAACTCGAGTTAACTTTATATAATTTTATTGCACTGTTTTTTTATTGTGATTAACCGCATTGTCTGAAAGCGTTGAAAATGCACTGAAAACATCCGCAATACATCATCTATACAGCTAAAAACAACAATACAATGTAAAAATTATTTGACATTGAGGTTAACGAAAGTGTGCTTTCTAAATGTACCTAATTTTGCTTACCGTTACTTACAAAATCAAGATGTCAATATTCTTGTAATATTTTTTTGTATGAAAAAATACAGCTCAGTTTGAGCAAATTCTGAATTTGCAATTAATTGCGATTAATCACAGCAATTGCAGCGATTAAATCAATTCAATGTTTGAATCATTTGACATCCCTATTAATAACACATTCCTGCATGGATCAGAATTACCATGGTTAACAGAAAAACTCAAATATAACCTGACGATCAGACAAGAGAAACATACAGCAAATGTATTTTATTCAATCTTACCTCTGTTTTAACAAGTCTTGTTGTGAAGTCTTGTTGAGAAGTAAACTTGTCTGTAGAGCCCTCTCTAACAGTTCTATGTATAGTCAATGTTGCAAAGCCCCACCCCTATTATCTCCCATTTTATTTTTGTTTAACTAGACAAGTTGTTATTTACAATGACGGCCTACCAATGACGACATCATGCAACTTCTTTCTTCCTTCTTGCCTTGACCAAATCGATCATTAACTGATAATATTATTTAGTGTGCTACTTTTGAGTCAGTCAAAGAAAATAGTAAATGCTTACTCTATATTCTAGCCAGCTTTTTCCTGCTAGAACCCAATTGCAGTATCATGAGTTAAATGATTGTGATGATTATGCCTGCATGGTCTATGGTCTGGGCTTACAAGAATGAATGAATGACTTTATTTTGAGCTGCTGTGTACGCAGAGCTTTTCGGTAATGGCGCACTTACAACCAGTACAATGTATACAAGTTCACTGCTCTTTTTTGCTTTGCATTTCTTCTGTGTAATGTGTTCACAAACACACTCTTGGAATATTTTTTTCAATATCTAGAACCTTAATTAAAGGGTTCCTTGCCTTTCCCCATGGGAGAACCCTTTAAAGAACCCTTTTAAGGTTCCATGTAAAACCCTTTCCACAGAGGGTTCTACATGGATCCCAAAATAGTTTTTCAAAGGGTTCTTCTGTGGGGACAGCCAAGTAACCCTTTTGGAACCCTTTTTTATAAGATTGAAGCTTCACGATATTTGAATTAGGGAAATTGACATCATGCAACAGACTTGTGCATTGTAATTTAAATATGTGCTTTAGGATTGTATCGTAAAGCACTGATTTCTAGTCACAAACTTTACTTTTGTCAAGTCAAATTGGTCCATGGGTAGACCCCCAGAGCTAGCTATAGTCTGTTGAAATTACCTCCACAGGGAAGTTTCTGAGTAAATAATTAAGGTCCTTATCTCCAAAAATGACTAAGGTCTTTTGAAATATAATATATATTCATCATCATTTTTCCTTGTTGCAGGGAATGACACTTGACTATGTTCCTTTGAGTAATGGTGCCCGATCATTTCCTTGTATGCACAGCGGCATTTTTGTTCTTTGTGTAATGGTTAAAGGAAATCCCCAGGGAATAATTTACCTGTGATGATAGTGTGTTTCCTTGATTACCCATCTGATTATCGGGGTTTGTGCCTGGTAAGAGGATGACCATTCACTCATCTCAAACAATGATACTACAATATGTTTCAGAACACAAGATATGGTTTTGTTTTACCTGGCTGATTACTACAGTTATTTTTATTCAGTCACTTTGGTGCATTTTCAGAACTCAATGCTTCAAACATCAAAACAGATCATCAAAATAGCCAATTTTAGCCTCTACACCTTAGGCAGTATTGCCTCCATGGCCTATCCTGCCATATGGGGGACAAAACATATTTGGTTTCTTGTACCTATGCCAGTCAACACATAGTGATATCAAGAATCAATGTACAGTTGAAGTCGGAAGTTTGCATACACTTAAGGTTGGAGTCATTAAAACTCGTTTTTCAACCACTCCACAAATTTCTTGTTAACAAACTATAGTTTTGGCAAGTCGTTTAGGACATCTACTTTGTGCATAACACAAGTCATTTTTCCAACTATTGTTTACAGACAGATTATTTAACTTATAATTCACTGTATCACAATTCCAGTCGGTCAGAAGTTTACATACACTAAGTTGACTGTGCCTTTTAACAGCTTGGAAAATTCCAGAAAATTATGTCATGGCTTTAGAAGCTTCTGATAGGCTAATTGACATCATTTGATTCAACTGGAGGTGTACCTGTGGATATATTTCAAGGCCTACCTTCAAACTCAGTGCCTCTTTGGTGCGAAAAGTGAAAATCAATCCCAGAACAATAGTAAAGGACCTTGTTAGGATGCTGGAGTAAACAGGTACAAAAGTATCTATACCCACAGTAAAAACGAGTCCTATATCAACATAACCTGAAAGGCCGCTCATCAAGGAAGAAGCCACTGCTCCAAAACCGTCATAAAAAGCCAGACTATGGTTTGCAACTGCACATGGGGACAAAGATCGTACTTTTTGGAGAAATGTCCTCTGGTCTAATGAAACAAAATGGAACTGTTTGGCCATAATGACCATCGTTATGTTGTGGGGGTGCTTTGCTGCAGGAGGTACTGGTGCACTTCACAGAATAGATGGCATCATGAAGCAGGACAATTACGTGGATATATTGAAGCAACATCTCAAGACATCAGTCAGGAAGTGAAAGTTTGATCGCAAATGGGTCTTCCAAATAGACAATGCATACTTCCAAAGTTGTGGCAAAACGGCTTAAGGACAACAAAGTCAAGTTATTGGAGTGGCCATCACAAAGCCCTGACCTCAATCCCATAGGAAATGTGTGGGCAGAACTGAAAAAGCTTGTGCGAGCAAAGGAGGCCTACAAACCTGACTCAGTTACACCAGCTCTGTCAGGAGGAATTGGCAAAAATTCACCCAACTTATTGTGGGAAGCTTGTGGAAGGTTACCCAAAATGTTTGACCCAGTTAAACAATTTAAAGGCAATGCTACCAAATACTAATTGAGTGTGTGTAAACTTCTGACCCACTGGCAATGTGATGAAAGAAATAAAAGCTGAAAGAAATAATTCTCTACTATTATTCTGACATTTCACATTCTTAAAATAAAGTGGTGATCCTAACTGATCTTAAAACAAGGCATTTTTACTAGGAATAAATGTCAGGAATTGTGAAAAACTGAGTTTAAATGTATTTAGCTAAGGTGTATGTAAACTTCCGACTTCAACTGTGTATACCTTGAACCCTATACTAAAGGTAGTATATGGCCCAAGAAGTGGGTCATTAGTGAGATGACAATCATATTTCTTGGCTGCTTCTCTTTCATTTTTTTATTATTTTATTTAGATAGGAGTGATTATAGCCCTCTCGCTTCGCCACTTCCTCTCTGCTGAAACTATGTCATCGAAACAGTGCCCCTCTGTATGTAACCCCTGTTTCTGATGCTGTCTGGACAGAAATAGTATGACATTACGTAGTCTTTTGTTCCAGACAGCATCAGATACATGGTCTACACCTATTGAGACAGAGGGGGCGCTGTTTCACTGTCCAGACAGCATCAGATACATGGTCTACACCTACTGAGACAGAGGGGGCGCTGTTTCACTGTCCAGACAGCATCAGATACATGGTTTACACCTACTGAGACAGAGGTGGCGCTGTTTCACTGTCCAGAAAGCATCAGAAACATGGTCTACACCTACTGAGACAGAGGGGGCGCTGTTTCACTGTCCAGACAGCATCAGATACATGGTTTACACCTACTGAGACAGAGGGGGCGCTGTTTCACAGTCCAGAAAGCATCAGAAACATGGTCTACACCTACTGAGACAGAGGGGGCGCTGTTTCACAGTCCAGAAAGCATCAGAAACATGGTCTACACCTACTGAGACAGAGGGGTCGCTGTTTCACAGTCCAGAAAGCATCAGATACATGGTCTACACCTACTGAGACAGAGGGGCACTGTTTCGCTTGCTTAGATGCTTTATCTGAGATTGATGCGTCTTTTTGTCGGCGCGCGTCTCGGTCAAATAAATGATCAATATTTCAATATTTTATTTAAACAGGCAAAGATGTGCGGTAGCATGGGCCAGGTCCCCAAATAGCCTCCAATAACAGCAGATCTGGCCACATCATGGCCTGGTAGAGAAACTGCTCTGTTCACGACCACAAGGCCCTTCAGTGGGCAGCCTGCAGCGGGTGGTGAAGACAGCCCAGCCATGCTCCCACCCATACAGGACATGTCCTCAAAGCGGTGCTTGAGGAAGACCTGGAACATCATCGAGGTCCCCACACAGCGCAGCCATGGATTGTTCACTCCCTTACCGTTGGGCAGATGTATCGGAGCATCGGGTCTAAGACAACCTGGCTCATAGACAGTTTCTATCTGCGCTGCCCAGCCAGCCACAAGCCATCAGACTGCTGAACACTTAAACTGGACTGATCATCTGTACAGACTCCGCACCATAACATACACACACAATATTGAACTGTACATTTGTAATTCTACATTTTTATTCTATTCCATCGAGCTTTATTTGGATGGTTTATTATTATTATTATCAGTCCATAATGGAGGGAACCTTCAAGTCAGCATTTCATTGTACCATCTACAGTACACCATGTGTATCCTGTGGATATAACAAATTAACTTGATTTGACAATGTGCACACATAGTCAATATCTGCCTTTCAAAATGCAATATTCACATTTCTTGTCATTTGTTAAAAGTACATTTAACTATCACGTCTAATTATAAAGAAGTCTCTAGGTATTGCTTGCCTGAGGTAGAATACCTTATGATAAGTTGTAGCTTACACTATCTACAAAGGGAGTTCTCATCTTTCTCATCTCCTTTTTTTTTAACAAAAAGCGATCACCAAATCGGCATATTCTTGGGGGATGCGCACAGTGGAAGCCTGGTCTGGACTCTCCACCGACGTGGCACAGATGGAAACTCCTATACACCTACCTGAACACTCCTCTGACCACCCCTAAAGAGCCCCCTGTCTCCAGGAAATGAGGGGATTGTGACTAGCCAACCAGGGAATCCCCAACACCACTGGAAACGCAGGTGAATCAATAAGGTAGAAACTGATCCGCTCCCCATGATTCCCCTGCGTTACCATGTCCAGCGGTATCGTGGCCTCCCTGACCAGCCCTGACCCTAACGGTCGGCTATCTAAGGAGTGCACGGGGAAAGGTGGGTCTATCTGCACTAACGGAACACCCAACTTACGGGCGAGTCCGCGATCCATAAAACTCCCAGCTGCGCCTGAATCGACTAGCGCCTTATGCTGGAGAGAGGGAAAAAACGCAGGGAAGAAAATAAACAAAAACATGTGACCAACAGGGAGCTCTGGGTGAGTTTGGTGCCTACTCACCTGGGGTGGCCGAGAAGTGTTCCGCCTGCCATCTCGACTCCCTGACTCACTCCTCCAGCACCGGTCCGAAGTGTGTCCTCTCCGGCCGCAGTAGGTGCAGGAGGAGCCTCCTCCTCCAGTCCCCCTAGATGCAGCTCCTCCCAACTCCATCGGAGTTGGAGCGGGAGGGCTGGGAGGTGGAACTGACAGGACCCCCTCTGAACGCCCGCGGGCAGCTAGCAGGTTGTCCAGTCGTATCGACATGTCTATAAGCTTGTCGAGGGAGAGTGTAGTGTCCCGACAAGCTAGCTCCCGGCGGACGTCCTCCCGAAGGTTGCATCGGTAGTGGTCCATCAGGGCCCTGTCATTCCACCCCGCACCAGCAGCCAAGGTCCGGAACTCCAAAGCGAAGTCCTGCGCGCTCCTCGTCTCCTGTCTGAGGTGGAACAGTCGCTCACCCACTGCTCGGCCCTCCTGAGGGTGGTCAAATACGTCCCGAAAGCGGCGGGTGAACTCTGGGTAGTGGTCCCGAGCCGAGTCTGGGCCGTTCCATACAGCGTTGGCCCATTCCAGGGCTCTACCCGTCAAACAGGAGATGAGGAGGCTAACACTCTCCTCTCCTCTATCGTACTCCCTCGGGGGCGCGAGACGCAACGCGCCGGAACCAGATGATGACGTGGGAGGAGTGGGTTGCGTCGTCTGTGGAGGAGCTGGGGTAGATGTCGGGAGACCACTCCTCTCCCATCGCTCCATCCTCTCCATCATCAGGTCCATCGCCGAACCGATCCGATGGAGGACGGCTGTGTGATGGAGGACACGCTCCTCCATCGATGGAAGAGGGGTGGTCGCTGCTCCTGCTGACTCCATGTTTTGGTGCGGGCTTCTGTCACAGTTCCAAAAGTGGTGATTGAAGGAGTCAGGCGCAGAGAGCAGGGAGTTCAGAAGCAAGTGGATTTAATATTCCAAAGATAACAGCGAGACGGCTACGCCACACACACAAGGGCGCGTCAAGTCACAGTCCAAAACAAACAGGACTAAATCTAATCGGAACAGACACCACAATAAATAACGAAACACCACAAACAGAAAAACAAGCCTGGACAAAAGTCAGCGGGCCAACTGGGTTTAAATAGCCCACAATAAACCTAAACACAAAACAGGTGCAACAAATCAGACAAAACTAAATGAAACAGAAAAGGGGATCGGTGGCAGCTAGTAGGCCGGAGACGACGACCGCCGAGCGCCGCCCGAACGGGAAGAGGCACCATCTTCGGCGGGATTCGTGACACATCTGTATTATTTGTAGCCGTCTATTTACCACCACAAAAAGAAGCTGGCAGAAAGACCGCTCTCAACCAACTCTATAAGGCCATAAGCAAAGAAGAAAATGCTCACCCAGAAGCGGTGCTCCTAGTGGCCGGAGACTTTAATGCAGGCAAACTTAAATCAGTTTTGCAACATTTTTACCAGCATGTCACATGTGCAACCAGGAGAAAAGAAATCCTAGACTACCAGTACTCCACACACAGAGATGCATACAAAGCTCTCCCCCGCCCTCCATTTTGCAAATCTGACCATAATTCTATCCTCCTGACTCCTGCTTACCAGCAAAAACTAAAGCAGGAAGTACCAGTGACTCGCTCAATATGGAAGTGGTCAAATGACGCGGATGCTACACTACAGGACTGTTTTGCTGGCACAGACTGGAATATGTTCCGGGATTCATCCAATGGCATTGAGGAATACACCACCTCAGTCATCGGCTTCATCAATAAGTGCATCGACGACGTCGTCCCCACAGTGACTGTACGTACATATCCCATCCAGAAGCCATGGATTACAGTCAACATCCACATCGAGCTAAAGGCTAGAGCTGCCACTTTCAAGGAGCGCTTATAACGCTTATAAGAAATCCTGCTATGCCCTCAGACGAACCATCAAACAAGCAAAGCGTCAATACAGGATTAAGATTGAATCCTACTACACCAGCTCTGACACTCGTCGGATGTTGCAGGGCTTGAAAACTATTACGGACTACAAAGGGAAGCCCAGACGCGAGCTGCCCAGTGACGCGAGCCTACCAGACGAGCTAAATGCATTTTTTGCTCGATTCGAAGCAAGCAATACTGAAGCATGGACGAGAGCACCAGCTGTTCTGGATGGCTGTGTGATAACGCTCTCGGTAGCCGATGTGAACAAAACCTTTAAACAGGTCAACATTCACAAAGCCGCTGGGCCAGACGGATTACCAGGACGTGTACTCAAAGCATGTGCAGATCAACTGGCAAGTGTCTTCACTGACATTTTCAACGTCTCCCTGACCGAGTCTGTAGTACCTACATGTTTCAAGCAGACCACCATAGTCCCTGTGCCCAAGGAAGCGAAGGTAACCTGCCTAAATGATTACTGCCCCGTGACACTTGTTACGTTCCCCAGTTTCTGTGTTCTGTTTTGTATTTGAGTGTGTGTTTCAGGAGATGGCTTCCTGAAGTACTCCCCAACCAGCTGATTGGTCAACCCCAGGCTAATTGGTGATTGGAGCTGACCCCGCCCCCTCGTCAAGAAGCAGCTGACTCTAATCACCATTGCCACCTGAAGATAAAAGCCAGTGTTCTGCCCAAGAGAGTAGAGTAGAGAGGGGAGAGAGATGAGATAAGGAGTAGAGATTTGGAGATTGAGAGAGAGAAAAATTAGATTGTGATATAGTGTGGGTTGTGTATCAGAAAGTGTGGTATGTACTGTTGTTGTTGGTAGCAGTTTTTCTATGTCCTGTGTTTGAGTGTTTGTGAAATCATTAATAATTACTCTGTTTCATTTGTTCCCAGGGGGGAAGGAGAAGGCACTTTGGGAGTGCTTAGGCAAGAGGCCCGCGGGCATACATATACCCGTAGTATATTTACTGTCTAGGCACACTAGGTAAGACCTGGGCGGACCACCCCCTGTATTTTGGTTAGGGCACCAGGCGGTGTTAAGTTAGGTAAGTTAAGTAGGTAGGCAGGTTAGATAGGAGAGGGGGAACTTTGATATTTACTTTCTTTGCTTTGGTTCCGTCCAGCCCCTTTTCCCCATATTACCGTGTAAGAAAATAAATTTGAGTAAACGGTAAATTCTGCTTTTGTGTCATCCTTACTCGCACCTACAGTCCATACCTCTTGCACTTCAGAGAGTTGAGTTGTAGCAGGGAGTTGCGTTCCCTCTTCTCAGAGGCGTGCGTAACAACACTCATGTCGGTAGCCATGAAGTGCTGGCTCACATCAACAGCATCCTCCCAGACACCCTAGACCCACTCCAATTTGCATGCCGCCCCAACAGATCCACAGATGACGCAATCTCAATCGCACTCCACACTGCCCTTTCTCTCCTGGACAAAAGGAACACCTATGTGAGAATGCTGTTAATTGACTACAGATCAGCATTCAACACCATAGTGTCCACGAAGCTCATCACTAAGCTAAGGACTCTGGGACTGAACACCTCCATCTGCAACTCGATCCTGGACTTACTGACGGGCCGCCCCCAGGTGGTAAGAGTAGGCAACAACACGTCTGCCACGCTGATCCTTAACACTGGGGCCCCTCAGGGGTGTGTACTTAGTCCCCTCCTGTATTCCTTGTTCACCCACGACTGCGTGGCCAAACACGACTCCAACACCATCATTAAGTTTGCTGACGACACAACAAAGTACACACCCCTGAGGGGCCCCAGTGTTAAGGATCAGCGTGGCAGACGTGTTGTTGCCTACTCTTACCACCTGGGAGGTGGCCCGTCAGATCACCGTTGATCACCGACAACGATGATATGGCCTATAGGGAGGAGGTCAGAGAACTGGCAGTGTGGTGCAAGGACAACAACCTCTCCCTCAATGTGAGCAAGACAAAAGAGCTGATTGTGGACTACAGGAAAAGGCGGGCCGAACAGGCCCCCATTAACATCGACGGGGCTGTAGTGGAGCGGGTCGAGAGCTTCAAGTTCCTTGGTGTCCACATCACCAACAAACTATCATGGTCCAAACATACCAAGACAGTTGTGAAGAACAAAACCTTTTCCCCCTCAGGAGAATGAAAAGATTTATCATGGGTCCCCAGATCCTCAAAAGGTTCTACAGCTGCACCATCGATTGCACCCTGACCGGTTGCATCACCGCCTGGTATGGCAACTGCTCGGCATCTGACCGTAAGGCGCTACAGAGGGTAGTCCAAACGGCCCAGTACATCACTGGGGCCAAGCTTCCTACCATCCAGGACCTATATAATAGGCGGTGTCAGAGGAAAGCCCATAAAATTGTCAGAGACTCCAGTCACCCAAGTTATAGACTGTTTTCTCTGCTACCGCACGGCAAGCGGTACCGGAGCGTCAAGTCCAGGACCAAAAGGCTCCTCAACAGCTTCTACCCCAAAGCCATAAGACTGCTGAACAGTTCATAAAATCGCCACCTGGACAATTTACATTGACCCCCCCTCCCTTTTGTACACTGCTGCTACTCGCTGTTTGTTTGTTACCTATGCATAGTCATTTCGCCCCCACCTACATATTACCTCAATTAGCCTGTACCCCATCACACTGACTCGGTACTGGTGCCCCCTGTATATAGACTCATTGTTGTTATTCTTATTGAGTTATTTTGTATTATTACTTTTTATTTGATTCTACTTGGTAAATATTTTCTTCTTTTTGAACTGCACTGTTGGTTAAGGGCTTGTAAGTAAGCATTTCACAGTAAAGTCTACATTTATTGTATTCGGCGCATGTGACAAATAAAGTTTGATTTGATTTAACCAAACTGCTCAACACTGATAAGTACTTAAACTTTGCACTATACAGATTTGTTTATCTACATAGTTTGATAACTGCTGAACACTAAAATTCTATATTTTAAAACACGAATGAATCAACTGACATCAATTTACACTGGAAGGTAAAACCAAATCATGTATGGATGTGGCTGTAAATACTACATCATCGTCCATCAGCCAATGTGCTTCAAAAGGACAAAGTAGAAAGACTGCCATGTGCTACCATTATAGTGTAGTGTACAATGCACTGCTCAAATACAGGTTGTATATAAGAATTTATAAACTGGGTGGTTCGATCACTGAATGCTCATTGGCTGACATACTGTGGTATATCAGACCCGTATTCCACTTACGTTGGTAACCAGTTTATAATAGCAATAAGGCACCTCGGGGGTTTGTGGTGTATGGCCAATATACCACAGCTAAGGGCTGTATCCAGGCACTCCGCGTCGAGCATAAGAACATCCCTTAGCTGTGGTATATTGGCAATATACAACAACCCCTTGTGCCTTATTGATTAATATTCCTCTCATCTGAATTTAATTTATACACAGTAAGCCGATGAATTTTGGCAATCAGAGAGACGTGGTACTGTATCAGTTGACAAGTCACATAGAAAATGTGATAATTTACAATGTTGCATGGGGCAGAAATGGAATACACACATTGTGCTAGCTAGACCAATATGTTTGTACAGTATACTGTCTTTAAAATACTCCCATTTCTGATTATTTGTTATGAATTTAAGACGGGGGCCTTATAAGTGCTATCCGTTTTGAGTTTTGTACTAAGAGCTTTGAAAATACACCACTTGCATGTGAATAATGTGCCAGTAATCTACTTTTCTGATAAACTCTTCACATTTCTTCTTGCAGAACAAGGAAATGTACCAAGGTTATACAATGGGGAAGTTTATAGCTTTGAATGAAAATGAATAGAGAAGGCATGTAATGAATAACCAGCCAGCAAATACTACAGAGATGCACTACATGACCAAAAGTATGTGGACACCTGTTTGTCAAACATCTCATTCCAAAATCATGGGCATTAATATGGAGTTGTTCCACCCTTTGCTGCTATAAGATCCTCCACTCTTCTGGGAAGGCTTTACACTAGATGTTGGAACATTGTTGCGGGGACTTGCTTCCATTCAGCCACAAGGGCATTAGTGAGGTCGGGCACTGATGTTGGGCGATTAGGCTTGGCTCACAGTCAACGTTCCAAATCATCCCAAAGGTGTTCGATGGGAATGAGGTCAGGGCTCTGTGCAGGCCAGTCAAGTACTTCTACACCGATCTTAACAAACCATTTCTGTATGGACCTCGCTTTGTGCATGGGGGCATTGTCATGCTGAAACAGGAAAGAGTCTTCCCCAAACTGTTGTCACAAAGTTGGAAGCACAGAATCGTCAGTCCAACGGCGAAAAGCTTTACGCCGCACCGACGCATTGAGCATGGTGATCTTAGGCTTGTGTGTTGTTGCTCGGCCATGGAAACCTATTTCATAAAGCTCCTGACGAACTGTTATTGCGCTGACGTTGCTTCCAGAGGCAGTTTGGAACTCGGTATTGAGTGTTGCAACTGTGGACAATTTTTACACGCTTCAGCACTCGGCGGTCCCATTTTGTATGACAGGGTGAAGTTGAATCTGGTAAAGAAAAGAGCTAAACCTTGCTTGGCGCGGGTTCAGTCGCCTCACTGTCCGTATGTACTCCAGGTTCCCATGGTCGGTTTCAAAGAGAAACGGGTCCGTGGAGCCCTCCAGCCAGTGTCCCCACTCATCTAATGCTAACTTCACCACCAGGAGCTCCCGGTCGCCAACATCATAGCTCCTTTCTACAGGATGCAGCTTTTTAGAGCAGTAATACAATCAAGGCACGGCATTGGACAGGCAGAGCTCTGCAGTGCTGATTTATGACATCTGAATGTGCATCAGGTGGCAACAAGATCATATTATACAGCAATGTCATCAGGTAACATGAATACAAAGACAGCGAGAGGTGGTTAGAATAGGATGGGAGGCCAAAAGTCTGTGTAACCAATAGAGAGTCAGAGTCCCGAGTGTGGGAACAAACATAGTCTGTCCTACGGTTGGGTAAAGAAAGTTTGTAGTCTACAAAGTATGCAAGAGTCATGAGGCAAATAGCAAAATAGTCAAATGCACAAGAAAAAACGAAATATATAATGACTTGGGGCTAGCCATTATAAGTTCAGAGTCACTCGCCCCAACAGTGCGTGTGTGCTGGAGGCGAGCGAACGATCAGGAGAAAGGGTTGGCGATCTGTTCACCGTCTGCCCTGGCCTGTCTCCGCCTGTCTGGTACAGGTACCCCACCACACTCAACCCTTTCTCCCGATCAACATTGTTCCAACATCTAGTGTAAAGCCTTCCCAGAAGAGTGTAAGCTGTTATTACAGCAAAGGGTGGAACAACTCCATATTAATGCCCATGATTTTGGAATGAGATGTTTGACAAACAGGTGTCCACATACCTTTGGCCATGTAGTGTATCTCTGTAGTATTTGCTGGCTGGTTATTCATTACATGCCTTCTCCATTCATTTTCATTCAAAGCTATAAACTTCCCCATTGTATAACCTTGGTACATTTCCTTGTTGTGCAAGAAGAAATGTGAAGAGTTTATCAGAAAAGTAGATTACTGGCACATTATTCACATGCAAGTGATGTATTTTCAAAGCTCTTAGTACAAAACTCAAAACGGATAGCACTTATAAGGCCCCCGTCTTAAATTCATAACAAATAATCAGAAATGGGAGTATTTTAAAGACAGTATACTGTACAAACATATTGGTCTAGCTAGCACAATGTGTGTATTCCATTTCTGCCCCATGCAACATTGTAAATTATCACATTTTCTATGTGACTTGTCAACTGATACAGTATCACGTCTCTCTGATTGCCAAAATTCATCGGCTTACTGTGTATAAATTAAATTCAGATGAGAGGAATATTAATTAATAAGGCACAAGGGGTTGTGGTATATTGCCAATATACCACAGCTAAGGGATGTTCTTATGCTCGACGAGGAGTGCCTGGATACAGCCCTTAGCCGTGGTATATTGGCCATACACCACAAACCCCGGAGGTGCCTTATTGTTATTATAAACTGGTTACCAACGTAAGTGGAATACGGGTCTGATATACCACAGTATGTCAGCCAATCAGCATTCAGTGCTCTACAACCCAGTTTATAAATTCTTATATACAACCTGTATTTGAGCAGTGCATTGTACACTACACTATAATGGTAGCACATGGCAGTCTTTCTACTTTGTCCTTTTGAAGCACACTGGCTGATGGACGATGATGTAGTATTTACAGCCACATCCATACATGATTTGGTTTTACCTTCCAGTGTAAATTGATGTCAGTTGATTCATTCGTGTTTTAAAATATAGAATTTTAGTGTTCAGCAGTTATCAAACTATGTAGATAAACAAATCTGTATAGTGCAAAGTTTAAGTACTTATCAGTGTTGAGCAGTTTGGTTAAATCAAATCAAACTTTATTTGTCACATGCGCCGAATACAATAAATGTAGACTTTACTGTGAAATGCTTACTTACAAGCCCTTAACCAACAGTGCAGTTCAAAAAGAAGAAAATATTTACCAAGTAGAATCAAATAAAAAGTAATAATACAAAATAACTCAATAAGAATAACAACAATGAGTCTATATACAGGGGGCACCAGTACCGAGTCAGTGTGATGGGGTACAGGCTAATTGAGGTAATATGTAGGTGGGGGCGAAATGACTATGCATAGGTAACAAACAAACAGCGAGTAGCAGCAGTGTACAAAAGGGAGGGGGTCAATGTAAATTGTCCAGGTGGCGATTTTATGAACTGTTCAGCAGTCTTATGGCTTTGGGGTAGAAGCTGTTGAGGAGCCTTTTGGTCCTGGACTTGACGCTCCGGTACCGCTTGCCGTGCGGTAGCAGAGAAAACAGTCTATAACTTGGGTGACTGGAGTCTCTGACAATTTTATGGGCTTTCCTCTGACACCGCCTATTATATAGGTCCTGGATGGTAGGAAGCTTGGCCCCAGTGATGTACTGGGCCATTCGGACTACCCTCTGTAGCGCCTTACGGTCAGATGCCGAGCAGTTGCCATACCAGGCGGTGATGCAACCGGTCAGGGTGCAATCGATGGTGCAGCTGTAGAACCTTTTGAGGATCTAGGGACCCATGATAAATCTTTTCATTCTCCTGAGGGGGAAAAGGTTTTGTTCTTCACAACTGTCTTGGTATGTTTCGACCATGATAGTTCGTTGGTGATGTG
The DNA here is from genome assembly GCF_029448725.1 of Salvelinus fontinalis. Classification (NCBI taxonomy): domain Eukaryota; kingdom Metazoa; phylum Chordata; class Actinopteri; order Salmoniformes; family Salmonidae; genus Salvelinus; species Salvelinus fontinalis. The sequence goes on from NC_074695.1 coordinate 14,510,985, forward strand.
GACGCCAAGGAACTTGAAGCTCTCGACCCGCTCCACTACAGCCCCGTCGATGTTAATGGGGGCCTGTTCGGCCCGCCTTTTCCTGTAGTCCACAATCAGCTCTTTTGTCTTGCTCACATTGAGGGAGAGGTTGTTGTCCTTGCACCACACTGCCAGTTCTCTGACCTCCTCCCTATAGGCCATATCATCGTTGTCGGTGATCAGCGGTGATCTGACGGGCTGCCCCCCAGGTGGTAAGAGTAGGCAACAACACGTCTGCCACGCTGATCCTTAACACTGGGGCCCCTCAGGGGTGTGTACTTTGTTGTGTCGTCAGCAAACTTAATGATGGTGTTGGAGTCGTGTTTGGCCACGCAGTCGTGGGTGAACAAGGAATACAGGAGGGGACTAAGTACACACCCCTGAGGGGCCCCAGTGTTAAGGATCAGCGTGGCAGACGTGTTGTTGCCTACTCTTACCACCTGGGGGTGGCCCGTCAGTAAGTCCAGGATCGAGTTGCAGAGGGAGGTGTTTAGTCCCAGAGTCCTTAGCTTAGTGATGAGCTTCGTGGGCACTATGGTGTTGAACGCTGATCTGTAGTCAATGAACAGCATTCTCACATAGGTGTTCCTTTTGTCCAGGTGAGAAAGGGCAGTGTGGAGTGCGATTGAGATTGCGTCATCTGTGGATCTGTTGGGGCGGCATGCAAATTGGAGTGGGTCTAGGGTGTCTGGGAGGATGCTGTTGATGTGAGCCAGCACTTCATGGCTACCGACATGAGTGTCACGGGGCAGTAATCATTTAGGCAGGTTACCTTCGCTTCCTTGGGCACAGGGACTATGGTGGTCTGCTTGAAACATGTAGGTATTACAGACTCGGTCAGGGAGACGTTGAAAATGTCAGTGAAGACACTTGCCAGTTGGTCTGCACATGCTTTGAGTACATGTCCTGGTAATCCGTCTGGCCCAGCGGCTTTGTGAATGTTGACCTGTTTAAAGGTTTTGTTCACATCGGCTACCGAGAGCGTTATCACACAGCCATCCAGAACAGCTGGTGCTCTCGTCCATGCTTCAGTGTTGCTTGCTTCGAATCGAGCATAAAATGCATTTAGAGGTGAAAGACACTGAGCCATCTGCATTACTTGCTGTTTGGGGTTTTAGGCTGGGTTTCTGTACAGCACTTTGTGACATCAGCTGATGTAGAATGGGCTTTATAAATACATTTGATTGATTGATCGGTGTAAAGTACTTAAGTAAAAATACTTTACAGTTCTACTAAAGTTGTTTTTTGTATTTTCAACACATGCAATTGCACCAACATGCAAATTCACTGCACACAAGGGGCATAATAGCCTACACACAATGGTAAAGTCATATAACCTGTCGCTTTGAGCTACACCGTCTGCAATCCCTGTTCTGTTTTCTCAATCCCTTCATTCAAAGACTCAATCATGGACACTCTTACTGACAGTTGTGGCTGCTTTGTATGATGTATCGTTGTCTCTACCTTCTTGACCTTTGTGCTGTTGACTTTGCCCAATAATGTTTGTACCATGTTTTGTGCTGCTACCATGTCGTTGTCATGTTGAGTTGCCCCCATGCTGTGTTGCTGCCTTGTTATGTTGTTGTCTTAGGTCTCTCTTGTTGTGATGTGTATTTTGTCCTATATTTATATTGTATTTAAAAATACAAATAAATTAATCCCATGCCCGCGTCCCCGCAGGAGGCCTTTTGCCTTTCGGTAGGCCATCATTTTAAATGAGAATTTGTTCTTAACTGACTTGCCTAGTTAAAAAAGGTTTACTAAAATAAATGTAAAAAAAACATCCCTGGCCATCCTTACTGCCTCTGATCTGGAGGATTCACGAAACGCACATGCTTTGTTTGTAAATGATGTCCGAATGTTGGAGTTTGCCCGTAGCTCCCCCCCCCCCAAAAAATGGTGCCATCTGGTTTGCTTAATTTAAGGAATTTAAAATTATTTATACTTTTACTTTTGATACTTAAGTACATTTAAAACTAAATACTTTTAGAATTTTACTCAAGTAGTATTTTACTGGGTGACTTTCACTTTTGAGTAATTTTCTTTTAAGGCATCTTTATTTTTACTCACGTATGAAAATGTGGTACTTTTTCCACCACTGACAAAAACACAAAATTCAATGTCAGAGTAGATTCCTGTGTAGATGTTGTGGGCGTAGTCCAGTCGCATGTTTTAGCAGCAAATAAAATAACTTTACCACCTCTGTGTTTTTCAAGCTTGCATTGCACAGTGTTACTGCATTTCTTTAAACTGTGGACCCCAAAATATCGACATAACAAGGCAACTTGAATTTTATGTCGAGCTATGGGAATATTTTATACGTTTATCACAATCATTCAAATGTATGATAATTGTTATCTTATCTGCTATAGCGGTCAACTAGAGTGGAAAACAGCTAACCGATTATGTTAGCTAGCTGCTGCCGAGGCCGCGACATTTAGTTTTCCAAGCTTGTTTTTGGGTTAACTACTGAAAATATGTTTAAGAATTTAGCTAGATAGCTATAGCTTAGCTATGTCATTTATTTATCGCTGGCTTAGCTAATGCAAATAGTTAGCTAACTAGTTTGACACTAAGTATTAGTCAGCATTAATGTTAACTTCTACTACTAGTCGACGAGTTCCAACAGATGATAAACGGGCTAGCAAGTTGTTTTCTTGCAAGGTTAACCTAACAAGGTAGGTATTTAGTTTAGTTTCTACTTTTTTCCTAATGATGCACAGGTAAAGCTTGAAAAACGTTTGACAGGTTAGGAAATTATGCTAGCTGTCTTGTACAGTAGTAGCCATTCAGTTGGTGTGGACGGGGTATCAAAACAGAAAGGTTACAAGGGTTGTTATTGTTTTGATGCGCAATTTGTCAATGTCAGTGAACATCACATTTACATATTGACCAGAGGGGGGATTGCACTCCCCTTTGATGCATAAAAGCCTACAAATTATTTTGCTAGAATATAATGTCTTTCTAGTTAAGTCTCAGAAATCCCAGACCGATAATTGGGATGGGCTCATTGTAATGGCTGGAATGGAATACATAGAATGGAGTCAAACGTGGTTTCCATCTGTTTGATTTGTTTAATTCCTTTCAATGTATTCCATTCCAGCTATTACAATGAGCCAGTCCTCCGATATATCATCCCACCAGCCTCCTCCGGCTGGAACGTTGGTACATTCTGGAAGGCAACCCGTCTGTCTAGACTAGAGAGACTAGTCCTAGCTCAAACCAATCTTCCAAGTGAACACCTGTAATTCTTTACCATTATCAATACCAACACAGTTTTTTTATTTTTCAGATCTGAAACTCCAACTTGGCCAGCCAGGTGTTGTAGACTGTGGTGTCAGTGCACCCCTGCCTGTGGTCCTCAGCTCCACATGAGTTCTACTATGTGGTACGTCATGCAATCTATTCAGAGTAAATATTCCCTGTATGAGAGGCTCATCCGCACCCTCGCTGCAATTCGCTCTTTCCCACACGACAATGTGGAGCATCTCATTCGAAGTGTAGGTCGGCTTATCTTTGAACTGTAGAGATGAAAGGTTAACACTCACACCACTGTACTTATTTCATTGGTGGTGCCCTAGAGCTTACCTTATTGTAGAAAAGATAACTCCTTCAACCCCACACATTATCTCTGCGTGTTGGTAATTTTGTCAACACTTCGTAGTTCTAAAGCTATCTTTCAACTCTGCCGCAATTCTGATTGTCTGATGTTATTGAATATGACTTGTTGTTTATGGTGTCTGTTATCTGTCGACAATTACATCAATGCCTCTACTATCAGGGAGCTGATGTGAACCGTATGCATGGCACTCTAAAGCTCTTACACTGTGCTTGTATGGTGGCATGGTGGCTGATGCGGACTGTGTCGAGCTGTTGTTGGAGAAAGGAGCAGAGGTGTGTGTTTTTCTAAAGGGCCAGACGCCCATCTCTCGCCTGGTGGCCCTACTGGCCCGGGGCCTGGGGGCGGAGCAAGAGGAGGAGTGTCTGGAGCTGCTGTGCAGGGCGGCAGGGAGGTTTGAGATCCGCCAGGCCGACGGTACCTTACCCAGGGAGCTCAGTAAGGATCCCCAGCTCACTTTTTGTTATACCACTCCACATTTTGTTGTGTTGCAGCCTGACTTGTTTTTTTTCTTATCACCGATCTACACACTACCCCATAATGGGCTCCCTAGTGGCACAGCGGTCTAAGGCACTGCATCTCAGTGCTTGAGGCGTCACTACAGACACCCTGGTTCGAATCCAGGCTGAAATATCAAATTTACATAAATATTCACACCCCTGAGTCAATACTTTGTAGAAGTGATTACAGCTGTGAGTCTTTCTGGGTAGGCCTCTAAGAGCATTCCACACTTGAAAATTCTTCAAGCTCTTTAAAGTTAGTTGTTGATCATTGCTAGAAAACCATTTTCAGGTCTTGCCATAGATTTTGAAGTAGATTTAAATCAAAACTGTAACTCAGCCACTAAGAAACATTCACTGTCTTCTTGGTAAGCAACTCCAGTGTCGACTTGGTCTTTTGTTTTAGGTTATTGTCCTGCTGAAAGGTGAATTCATCTCCCAGTGTCTGGTGGAGAGCAGACTGAAGCAGGTTTTCCTCTAGAATTTTGCCTGTGCTTAGCTCTATTCCGTTTATTTTTTATCCTGAAAAACTCCCATGTCCTTAACGATTACAAGCATACCCATAACATGATGCAGCCACCACTATGCTTGAAAATATGGACAGTGATACTCACTATTGTGTTGTGTTGTATTTGCCCCAAACATAACACTTTGTATTCAGGACAAAAAGTGAATTGCTTGGCCACATTTATTGCTGTATTATTTTAGTGCCTTACTGCATACAGGATGTGTAACGGTCCTGACCTGTTTTATGTTGTTTTTGTATGTGTTTATGGTCAGGGCGTGTGTTTTGGGTGGGCAGTCTATGTTTTCTGTTTCTATGTTGGTTTTGGGTTGCCTGGTATGGCTCTTAATTAGAGGCAGGTGTTTGGCGTTCCTCTAATTAAGAGTCATATTTAGGTAGGTGTTTTCTCACTGTTTGTTTGTGGGTGATTGTCTTCCGTATCTGTGTTATGTCTTGCACCATACGGGACTGTTCGGTTGTTCGTTTCGTTTCGATGTAGTCTGTTCCTGTCCGTGAGTTTTACGTTTTAGTTAAGTAAGTTCATGTTCAGGTTTTTTCGTCTACGTCGTTTTCTTGTTTTGTAAATTTGTAAGTGTTTGTTTTCGTGTTGCCATCGTTGCAAATAAAGAGATGGCTTATTTCCCAAATGCTGCGTATTGGTCCACTGATCCTTCTCTCCTCTCCTCGTCCGAGGATGAGGAGAACGACAGCCTTTACAGGATGCATGTTTTGGAATATGTTTTATTCTATACAGGCTTCCTCCTTTTTACTATGTCAATTAGGTTAGTATTGTGGAGTAACTACAATGTTGTTGATCCATCCTCAGATTTCTCCTATCACAGCCATTCAACTCTGTAACTTTTTTAAAGTCACCATTGGCCTCAATGTGAAATCCCTGAGCAGTTTCCTTCCTCTCCGGCAACTGAGTTAGGAACGATTCCTGTATCTTTGTAGTGACTGGGTGTATTGATACACCATCCAAAGTGTAATTAATAACTTCACCATGCTCAAAGGGATATTCATTGTCTGCTTTTAACATTTTTAGAAAGTATCCTTTCTTTGAGAGGCATTGGAAAACCTCCCTGGCCTTTGTGGTTGATTCTGTGTTTGAAATTCATTGCTCGACTGAGGGACCTTACAGATGTGTGGGGTACAGAGATTAGTTAGTCATTAAACACTAGTATTGTCACACAGAGTCCATTCAATTTATGTGATTATGGGATTTTTTTATTCCTGAACTTATTTAGGCTTGATCGGTCATAAAACATAATTCCACTTTGACATTATGGGGTATTGTTTGTAGGCTGTAACACAACAAAATGTGGAAAAAGTCAAGAAGTGTGAATACTTTCGGAAGACATGGTATGTGTCTGTTATACAAAATCATCTGTATATACCACTTCCCGTCAAGTTTCATAAGTGTGAAAATGTTGATTTGGTGTTTGTGTGAGCTATACATGTTATTGAATGCAAATGGTACAGTTTATGTTCTTATTTTAGTTGAAGTATGCTGATCTACAGCCAGCTAATTAAGAATAAATAGATATTTTGGTTTCCATAAAGACTAGGTCAACTTTCATTTAAAAAATGTTTACATCAGTATTTTCAATTGTGCTTATTTGCAAAGAAAAATTTGCAAAGAAAAAGCCATATCTCAGACCGGCCAATAAAAGATTAAGATGGGCAAAAGAACACAGACACTGGACAGAGATATGGCTTTTTCTTTTCAACTCTGCCTAGAAGGACAGCATCCCAGAGTCGCCTCTTCACTGTTGACGTTGAGGCTGGTGTTTTGCGGGTACTATTTGTTGAAGCTGCCAGTTGAGGACGTGTAAGGCATCTGTTTCTCAAACTAGACACGAATGTACTTGTCCTCTTGCACAGTTGTGGACAGAGGCCTCCCATTCTTCTTTCTCTTCTGATTAGAGACAATTTGCGCTGTTCTGTGAAGGGAGTAGTACACAGAGTTGTACGAGATCTTCAGTTTCTTGGCAATTTCTCGCATGGAATAGCCTTCATTTCTCAGAACAAGAATAGACTGACGAGTTTCAGAAGAAAGTTCTTTGTTTCTGGACATTTTGAGCCTGTAATCAAACCCATAAATGCTGATGCTCCAGATACTCAACTAGTCCTAAAGAAGGCCAGTTATTTTGCTTTAATCAGAACAACAGTTTTCAGCTGTTCTAACATAATTGCAAAAGGGTTTTCTAATGATCAATTAGCCTTTTAAAATGATAAACTTGGATTAGCTAACACAACGTGCCATTGGAACACAGGAGTGATGGTTGTTATTTTAATGGACCAAAAATATGCTTTTCTTTCAAAAACACAGACATTTCTAAGAGACCCCTAACTTTTGAACGGTAGTATATATAACAGTGATAGTTAATTTGTTTGTCTCTTAACAAGGCTGTGTTCATACAGGCTGCCCAACTGATATTTTTTCCCAATTATTGGCAAAGAGACAATCTGATTGGTCTTGGTCAAAAGACCAATTGGTGAAAAAAAGTGTAAATGCAAAGTGCATTTTTCAGTCTAAATAATTTAAAAAAGAAAACGCCTTTTCTTATATTATACACTGGATTTGTTTTCTTCTTTTTTTGTTGTTCGGTAGCGGCAGTCCACGCTCCTTCGTCGGTCATTTGTCAACAGTACTAGTCCTAGTAGGTGTTGGAACTAAGGATGGGATACTTGAATTAAGTGTTTGTCCTTCAACGAGAGACGACTTGTTTTCAGTTGAGAAATACTGCACCAAACATCTTAGTTAGATGCAAATTGCATGACTAAGGCCTCTCAAAATTAAAGGTGCAATATGCGGAAAACGCTCCGCCATTTCTTGGGTGCTGAAATTCTAATATTTCAGGTTATTTGACAAAACAAGCAATGTATAGTGTAGGGAATCATTATACCATCTAAAGTGCTGTGATTTTTTTTCAATAACCAAAAATATTGTATTTTCAGCTGTTTTGAAGCTTGTGTACAAAACTGAAAGTAAAAGACGAAAAAACCTAACTTAAAAACAGGAAGCATAGAAGCTTCTTAGACTTGCTTTCAATGAGAATGACAGATCTATAACTCACATTTCAGCTAGCCCAAAAAGTTACATATAGCAGCTTTAAATGACAGATTTCTGGATTTATTTTAGATTAATTCAGACTATTTTGAGAAAGTGCATTGCTATGTTATTGCTACGGCGTCTCGTGTGACAAACAATAATATTGCCGGTTTTTAAGTGAAGTTCTTTTAAGGGAGTATGCGAGGCAAAAACATTTGCTTCGCCTTGCTGAGTTCTCCTAGGAGCAAACTGAAGCTAGTATGTGTGCACCTTGAGCCACCATGTAGTTTCATCTCATGCAATTTTGTAATTGTCCAGAAGGGGTCTCTAGCTTTCAACACACAAATCAGTCTTTGCTTCAATAGCAGGAGAGACTGTTCCGGATAGATCTATGTATAGTCAATCAAGAGGTGAAAAATAGGTTAATAATCCTCAGTAATGTTTTGTTATTGAAAAAATATCAAGACAAGAAAGAAAGGTTTAACAAAGTCTTAAGAAGTACATAATGTACTCACAAAATAAGTTTATACATTTTCTGTCCAAATACCACCCTATTTACAGAAGAATACAGTGTACTCTTGTTTATTTATTGACCCTTAATTTACCTGGTAAGATGACCGATAACATATTCTCTCATACAGCAACGACACAAGGCAATGCAATGTCCCCTTCACTGGCACGGGACATTGGATCTCCTTAGACCAGAGGGCCCCCTACTGGATCTCCAACATCACTTCCAGCAGCATCTGGTGTCCCATTCATGGACTGACCAGTACTGACCTTAGCTTCAGCAGTGGGATGCAGGGTAGTATGCATCTGGCTGTGAATAATGTACAGATAGGTCTTGTATGCCATTGTGGTGTAGCACTACTGAAGGCTGACGGTTCATATATTGAACTGTTTATCTTAGTGTTTACAGTGGCTGCCACTCTAATTAACTTTATTGTCACAGTGTGAAAACACAGCTATTTGGACAATTTTAAAATCCCCTTTGTCTTAATTGGCTGCTTCCCCTTTGATTACATGTCAGCAGGTTCAAACGTACCACTCGATAATAATCCTTTGTTGAGTTACAAGTAGGTATTGTTTTTAGACAATTCCAATGCTTTATTTTAGCCCCATGTCTCGACACAGACAGGACGTTAGTTTCCCAGCGAGAGAAAACAAGGGGGAGAATTTCAGGAAGGAAAGTAAAGCAACACAGAAAAAAGGCCCCCTGTCAGCTCTCTCTCACACTACTTCCTTAACTGGATCATACAGTAGTTTATACACTCCGTCTGTTCAATGTCTTTCTTGACTTAAAATTAGTTATATTGTACATTTTCAATCCTACTGTACATTACTATTACTGTCACGTTCTGACCGTGTTTTGCTTGTTTTAGTGTTGGTCAGGACGTGAGCTGGGTGGGCATTCTATGTTGTGTGTCTTGTTTGTCCGTTTCTATGTTTGGCCTAATATGGTTCTCAATCAGAGGCAGATGTTTTGTGTTGTCTCTGATTGGGAATCATATATAGGTGGCTTGTTTTGTGTTGGGATTTTGTGGGTGGTTGTTTCCTGTCTCTGTGTTTTCTCTGCACCAGCTAGGACTGTATCGGTTTGCCACATCTTTTATTGTTAAGTGTTCACTGTTTATCATTTATTAAATATGTTGAGCACCAACTACGCTGCGTCTTGGTCCGATCCCTGCTACACCTCCTCTTCTCTTGAAGAGAAGGAAGGCTGCTGTTACAATTACTGTAGCCTACTCTAGTGTACATTTTTCAATCCTTCAATATATAAGGATTTTTACTCGTATCAGGCTTGAAAATGTTAAATGGATAAAAACAATGTAATGAGAAATGTTAGGAGAAAATTATATGAATTTTTTTATGAGATATTTGTTGTAACTGCCCTCATCAGAGATGGTCTATAATGTTGTAACGAGTTTTAAATGTGACATTTATAACTATGACAGAAGACTGTGATAAGTTAACCACCCTCATCAAACCTCACAACAGTGCTCATCCATACACAGAAATAGAATAAACATTCTAGTTCTGGATTCATTTTAGTTCTAGAATCATTCTAGTTCTGTGGCTCCACATGCCCAGGGTTGGAGGCAGGTCAGGCCAGCGGTGGTTATGCAAGACAACAACTTAAAGGGCTGAATACATAATTAAAGAGTCCGTTTTCCAAATGGCACCATTTTCCCTTTAAAGTGCACTTTTGTGTACTTTTTGTGACCATGGCCCATAATTTTATTTGTTCACAGGCTCCTAGCTAGTCAGGATGCAGAATATGGGAACAACAGTTGCCTAACAAAGCAAATGGGTAGAGAATTAGACCTGGGCAATAATGATGAGCAACACACACTGCTGGTGGTTTCTAAAAAAGAGGGAAGGGTTCATGTGAAAGGTTCTGAATTAAGAATTTAAACCCCGGCCATTTTTTACCGCAACCAGCTTCTATTAATAATAATAAATAATAATAACAATATTATATTTTTAAAGTGCCCAAGGTAGAAAACAAAACACATCAAACCATTACCTACTAATACATTATATAGACTTTAACCATATTCTATTATTTTCTAGCTTTAACTTTAGATTTATTACAAACAACGTTTTACACTTTACATTCTCTTCTCCAGAAACAGACAGTATATTTTATTTATTTATTTAACTAGGCATGTCAGTTAAGAACAAATTCTTATTTACAATGGTGGCCTACACCGGCCAAACCCGGACGACGCTGGGCCAATTGTGTGCCGTCGTTTGGGACTCCCAATCACGGCCGGTTGTGATACAGCCTGAATTGAACCAGTGTGTCTGTAGTGACGCCTCTAGCACTGAGTTGCAGTGGCTTACACCGCTGCGCCACTTGGGAGCCCCATGTATAGTTAATTTTAGAAGGAGAAAGGAGAAACTCATGTATTTCATCACCATATCCCAGAGACTGGTTAGTAAGGTAACCAAAACAGCCGCAAATGCATAGGTGCCTTTTTGTTTATTTGAAAGCTGTCAGAGGTTATGAGTATGAGCAATGTATGAAATCAGTATTGTCTTCACTGTCAGAAATATATAGTAGACTTACAGTATGACACTCAAAGTACAGTACGAGTCAACATTTTGGACACACCTAGTCATTCAAAGGCTTTTATTTATTTTACTATGTTCTACATTGTGGAATAATAGTGAAGACATAAAATCTATGAAATAACACATATGGAATTATGTCCAGACTTTGACTGGTAAATAAAATGTGGCCCTTAAGAAAAATGTTTATACCATTTGTATGCACCACCTACTACATCTCAAAATAATGAAGGTCGGCGTATGTAAAAATAATAATACTATGCTTACTGTATTTCTAATGTAAATTCCAGCGCCTTTTTTAATGAGATGGTTTCTAAACCCAGAGGCGCGATATCGCAAAACTTCCGGGAACGCTTGCGAAACAGACCAAGAAGACCAGGTCGTGGTTTAGGGTTTTGAGAAGTGAAAAATGATTCCTTAGTTGTTCATTTTCTCGAACTCTAAAGGCACAACCTAGATTCAAGTGAATGTCTTAAGTAGTTGAACATGGTATTACTCCAACCTCGTAAAAGTGTCAAACTGCACGTTTTATTTTCGTCAAAAAACAACTTTATATTGAAGGAGTACCTTTTGAGTTGACGGGTTGCACATGCGCAGTTTGGCGAGAGAGATTTTGCGCATGAGCTTAGCTAGCCAACGCCACCGTGCGTTATCGGGGATTTCTATTGGAGAAGCAGTTTCTGCCTCTCTTCACACTGTACTGTCTTCGACATGAGCGTATGAAGACTCTGACGTAGGTAGAACCTCGCGATGATTCCGGGAGGAGGGGAGTGTCAAATTCCAAAAGAGAAGAGAGGGAGAGGAGCGCAAAGGTGAGTTTGTAAACAGTATATTATTGTTAAAATGTACAATCCATATGTAATTCCGCTGAAAATGTGACAAGTATTGAAAGTCGTTAGAGTTACTGTGTTCGTTTCTAATGTTGTCGGCCATGAAATTTGAGTGGCCAATAAGTTGACAAAACTGTTGTGGTCTGTCTTCTCGCCCCGCACTCGAGTGCCAGCCTACCTACTTCAGCTTGCTCTAAGTTAACAAGTTGGTTAGCAGTTAGCAAAATAAAATGCCAACTAATGATTTATCAGCACTGCACGGTTGTATGACATGCTCCTGTTGTCATGCATGAAGTTCGTTGTTATTGAGGTTTTAGTACTGCACATTGCTTTTCCCTTACGGTGGTAGCGGCCTGTTCAAAGTTGGCACTGGGGAAAGATGTAGCTTATGATATCTCCCATATTTTGAGTGGAATCGTCATGAACCAATCACATTCTTCTGTCATAAGTGATTGACAGTTCACTGAGCGATAGGGTAACGAGAGGGTGCTGATTAACATGTCTGTACCCAATAATTGAAAAGAAAAGGCGGTCTCGTGCGGGAAAAGGCACGGCTTGTGAGCAAAAAGGGTACTCCGGTCTCAGCTACCGTGCTAAAACGCTAACTTGGCTAGACAGCTAATTTAACCTGTGTCTGAAGGTTTCAACTTTTAGCAAAAGTAATCGGGATTCTGCTTCTTAAAAATACAAGTTCATACCTTTTTAACTAACTAGACGTTTTCTTAATCACAATCATAAGAAATCCATACACCATGTGTTTCTAGCTGAAATAATAACTTGCATCAAGTCACAGTACACCAGTGCAACACAATAGCTACCTGATTATAAAAAATATATATATTTTCGAGGTGATTCAAATTCCTCAACATACCCTCCTACATTCTATTGCCAGTTGGGACTTTAACGTCAGCCATATATTTATAATACGGTTCTTAAATGTAGTAAGTAACGTTGATGGCTTGATCACAAGATACAACTGTTGAAGGTAATATATTTCTTTAACGCTGTTGAATATGCCGTTAATACGTGGTGCTACGCTAGTAAATAGCATTGATGACACCTATAAATATGGTTATAATGTACAACTATTACTTTGACATCTCATCCTCTAAGATAATGAGAATATTTGTATATTAATACATGTCGACAATTAGTAATATCTATCTATTTTTCTGCCATCATCGAAGCTATTTCACAGTTGACTACTATAATTTGCTGTCATTACCTTGTGTGGTTCTGTGATGCCTACATTCACAAGTATCTGTTTGGTCGTCTACTAAGTTAGTAAAGATATCAAATCTTATTTGTCACATGCGCCAAATACAACAGGTGTAGCAGAACTTACAGTGAAAAGTGTTAAAGTATTTACAAAAAATAAACTGAAGGGGAAAAATAAGCTGTCAATAAAAGCAGGTATCTGTAGTGTTGTAATGTGAGCTGGTGAATGTCCTTCTATCCATCTCCAAGCCGAGCTTTCATCACCAACATTATGTTTGGCTGGGGGGAAATCTCATCTTTACATGGGAATTTAGGTCATTCGGTTCTGATTTTAAGATCAATTCTGCCCGTTCGGGCAGCCACAAAGCACATTCCACCAAATATGGGATCTCTGGTTAAAGATTGAGCTTGGACTTTCGTTTGAATAACTCATGCCCATCCCTAATTGTGTTAGCTTTTAGGAATTCAACTACTATGTAAAATGTTATACATGATATACTTTTCTGTATTGGATTTATACTTGTGTATTGATCCATGAAAATGTGAAGAGGAATAAGAGACAGCAGTAAATGGCAGGTGGGTTTCATGCTCTAGGGTTTGTACACCACTTTTAATGCTTTGTTTCACCATTGCTCTGATTCACCCTTGTTTTCAATTGCTCCATTTGGATCCCACGCTAAGATTTAATGTTCTTTCCATCCAGTCTACTCTATACTAGATACAGGGTGTTAAATCAATCTAAAAGTTCATAGGCCAAATGCAGCCTACCAGTTGTTCATAACACTGATATCAAATGTCTTGGTTATTGGCCTAGTCTGTATTGTTTAAACGTTGTAGTTATAGCATCAAAACAACTTGGGCCAGCCAACACATTGCCATCCTTGTAAAAGCCGATGATCCATCTTATAAATAGACATCGTGTTTCCAATTTAATTGCAGAAAAACAGCACTGGGTCCCTGTATTGTCTATCTGCTCTGCCATGGATTTAGCTTAAAGACCTGGGCAGTTATGCAGATGCACATATAGGGTTTCATTTTATCCATTTTCCATTGACCAATACTCAGTTTCACTTGGGTTACAGACATGCATATTGGCATGTCATTGAAGCTTGTAAGTTTAACCCTCACAGGGTTGCACCTCAGGCAGCACCTCGCCTGTCCTGTGAGCTAAAGATGGCCTAAAGATGGCACTGTAGTGGATAGCTGCCTGACCAATTCTGCTATTTTGTGTTTTTTTTACCCTGATCTTGACGTTTTTTTATTTTTTTTACATTATGTTTCCGCCATAATTTCCTATGACCGCAAACTGCTTCTGGACATCAGAATCAGAGATCACTAACCTTGATTTGGATGAAGATTTCTACTTCATACTACTAAGTCTGTGAGCATCTAGACCGCCTTTGCCCTCTGTTTTGTTGGCGAACGTACAATCGGTAGAGAACAAACTGGTGATTTTAATGCAGGAAAACTGAAATCTGTTTAAACTCATTTTTACAAGCATGTCACCTGTGAAACTAGAGGCAACACAACTCTAGGTCATCTTTACTCCACACACAGAAACACACACAGGGCTCTCCCTCGCCCTCCCTTTGGCAAATCTGACCATAACTCTATCCTCCTCATCCCTGCTTACAAGCAAAAACTCAAACAGGATGTACCCTTGACGCATTCAATACGGAAGTGGTGAGATGAAGCGGATGCTAATTTACAGGATTGCTTCGCTAGCACAGACTGGAAATGTTCCGGGAATCATCCGATAGCTTTGAGGAGTTAATCACATCAGTCACCGGCTTCATTAATAAGTGCATTGACGACACCGTCCACACAGTGACCATACGTACTAGAGGTCGACCGATTTAATCGGAATGTCCGATTTAATTAGGGCCGATTTCAAGTTTTCATAAAAATCGATAATTTGCCTTTTTGGATGCCGATTATGGCTGATTACATTGCAATCCACGAGGAGACTGCGTGGCAGGCTGACCACCTGTTACGCGGGTGCAGCATCAAAAGGACCTTGTGGCTACAATGAGCCAAGGTAAGCTGCTGGCTAGCATTACATTTATCATATAAAAAAACAATCAATCTTCACAATCACTATTTAACTACACATGGTTGATGATATTACTAGGATAACTTCTCTAGGATAGGGGGCAGCATTTTCACGTTTGGATGAAAAGCATACCCAAATTCAACTGCCAGCTACTCATCCCCAGAAGATAAGATACGCATATTGTTAGTCGACATGGATAGAAAACACTCTGAAGTTTCTAAAGCTGTTTGAATCATGTCTGTGAGTATAACAGAACTGAGTTAGCAGGCGAAACCCTGAGGACAAACCATTCCGTTTTTTGTTGTTGTTGAGGTCACCCTCTTTTCAATGGATTTTCATTTGGAATACAGATTTCTAATTGACCTTCTTGGAGTTACTACCGCTTCCACTGGATGTCAACAGTCTTTAGAAATTAGTTGAGGGTTTTTCCTTTGTGTAATGAAGAAGTACGGCCATTTTGAATCAGGGTCACTTGAAGTGTCCTGTTAGATAGAGGCGCGTGACCAGAAAGCATGCTACAGATTGTTTTAATCCTGTATTGAACACAGATCATCCCGTCTTAAATTTTATTGATTATTTACGTTAAAAAAGACCTAAAGTTGTATTACAAAAGTAGTTTGAAATGTTTTGGCAAAGTTTACAGGTAACTTTTGAGATATTTTGTAGTCATGTCTCACGAGTTGGAACCGGTGTTTTTCTGGATCAAACGCGCCAAATAAATGGACATTTTGGATATATATTGACGGAATGTATCGAACAAAAGGACCATTTGTGATGTTTATGGGACATATTGGAGGGCCAACCACAGAAGCTCGTCAAAGGTAAGGCATGAATTATATTTTTATTTCTGCGTTTTGTGTCGCGCCTGCAGGGTTGAAATATGCTTATCTCTCTTTGTTTACAATGGTGCTAACTCAGATAATAGCATCGTTTGCTTTCGCCGAAAAGCCTATTTGAATTCTCACATGTTGGCTGGATTCACAGCCAGTGTAGCTTTAATTTGGTATCTTTCATGTGTGATTTAATGAAAGTTTGATTTTTATAGTATTTTATTTGAATTTGGCGCGCTGAATTGTCTCTGGCTTTTGGCCAAGTGAGACAGTAGTGTCCCGCCTAAACTCAGATTTTTGGATATAAATATGAACTTTACCGAACAAAATACTTGTATTGTGTAACATGAAGTCCTATGAGTGTCATCTGATGAAGATCATCAAAGGTTAGTGATTCATTTTAACTCTATTTCTGCTTTTTGTTACTCCTCTCTTTGGCTGGAACAATAGCTGTGTTTTTCTGTGGCTATGTACTGAGCTAACATAATCGCAAGGTGTGCATTCGCCGTAAATCCTTTTTGAAATCAGACACTTTGGCTGGATTAACGAGAAGTTTTTCTTTAAAATGGTGTTTAATACTTGTATGTTTGAGGAATTTTAATTATGAGATTTCTGTTGTTTTGAATTTGGCGCCCTGCAATTTCACTGGCTGTAGGTTAGGTGGGACGCTACCATCCCACATATCCCAGAGAAGTTAACTAGCTTGTCCTGCGTTGCATATAATCAATGCAGTGCCTGTTAATTTATCATCGAATCACAGCCTACTTCAACTTCGCCAAACAGGTGATGATTTAACAAAAGCGCTTTCGCGAAAAAAGCACAATCGTTGCAAAAATGTTCCTAACCATAAACATCAATGCCTTTCTTAAAATCAATACACAAGTATATAAAAAGAAAAACCTGCATATGTAGTTAAAAGAAGTTCAGGCAATATTAACTAGGGAAATTGTGTCACTTCTCTTGCTGAACGCAAGAATGCAAGCAGAGTTAGGGTATATGCAGCAGTTTGGGCCGCCTGGCTCGTTGCGAACTGTGTGAAGACCATTTCTTCCTAACAAAGATGTCATTAATTAGCCAGAATTTTACATAATTTTGACATAACATTGAAGGTTGTGCAATGTAATAGCAATATTTAGACTTTGGGTTGCCACCCATTCGATAAAATACGGAACGGTTCTGTATTTCACTGAAAGAATAAACGTTTTGTTTTCGAAGTGATAGTTTCTGGATTTGATCATATTAATGACCTAAGGCTCATATTTCTGTGTCTTTTATTATATTCTAATTCAGTATATGATTTGATATTTGATAGAGCAGTCTGACTGAGCGGTGGTAGGCAGCAGCAGGCTCGTAAGCATTCATTCAAACAGCACTTTACTGCGTTTGCCAGCAGCTCATATCAATGCTTGATGCACAGCTCTGTTTATAACTTCAAGCCTATCAACTCCCTAAGATTAGGCTGGCAATACTGAAGTGCCTATAAGAACATCCAATAGTCAAAGGTATATGAAATACAAATGGTATAGAGAGAAATAGTCGACGTGTCATAATAACTACAACCTAAAACTTCTTAACTGGGAATATTGAACCACAAGCTTTCATATGTTCTCATGTTCTGAGCAAGGAACTTAAACGCTTTCTTCTTGGCACATATTGCACTTTTACTTTCTTCTCCAACACTGTGTTTTTGCATTATTTACACCAAATTGAATGTGTTTCATTATTTACTTATTATAGTTGATCATTTATTTATTTGAGACTAAATTGATTTTATTTATGTATTATATTAAGTTAAAATAAGTGTTCATTGTTCATTCAGTATTGTTGTAATTGTCATTAATACAAATATATATATATTATATAAATCGGCTTTTTTTGGTCCTCCAATAATCAGTATCGGCGTTGAAAAATCA
This sequence comes from Salvelinus fontinalis, assembly GCF_029448725.1. Lineage (NCBI taxonomy): Eukaryota > Metazoa > Chordata > Actinopteri > Salmoniformes > Salmonidae > Salvelinus > Salvelinus fontinalis. The sequence continues at coordinate 14,528,604 of NC_074695.1, forward strand.
GAATCGTTCGACCTCTAGTCTTGGGTATGTCAGTATCAGCTTTGGACATCCTGGATTTTGGGGATTTTCTCTCATTCTTCCTAACAGATTTTCTCAATCTCTGTTAAATTGGATAGGGAGCGAAGGTGAACAACATTCTTAAAGCCTGTCCATAGATTGTCAATGGGATTTAAGTCGGCTTTGGCAGGGCCATTCAAGGACTTTCACATTCTTGTCCCAGCGTTGATTTGGCTGTATGCTTGGGGTCATTGTCCTTTTGGAATGTAAATCTTTGCCCCAGTCTAAGGTCGTTTGCAATCTGAAGCAGGTTTTCATCAAGGATTTGCCTGTATTTGGTTGTATTCATTGTTCCCTCTATCCTTACCAGTCTCCCAGTCCCTGCTGCTGAAAAGCATCCCCATAGCACGTTGCTGCCACCACCATGGTAGGGGATGGTGTTAGATGGGTGACGAGCTGTGCCTGGTTTTCTCCAGACATAGCGCTTTGCATTCAGGCCAAAGAGTCTCTGATATCTACGGGCAGTTCCTTGTATTTCATGGTACTGTTTCTGCTCTGACATGCACTGTTAACTGTGGGACCTAATATAGACCGGTATGTTTCATTCTTAATCATGTCCAAACAGTTGAATTGACCTCAGGTGGACTACAATCAAGTTGTAGTGACGTCTCAAGGATGATCAAAGGAAATTGGATGCACCTGAGCTCAATTTGGAGTGTCATAGCAAAGAGGTGTGAATACTAATGTACATGTAATAATTTCATGTTCAATAAATTTGCCACAATTTCTAAACATATTTTCACTTTGTCATTATGGGGTATTGTGTGTAGATGGGTGAGGAAAAACATATATTTAATCGATTTTAAATTCAGGCTATGACGCAACAATGTGGAAAAAGTCAACTGGTATGAATACTTTCTGAAGGTGCTGTTTTCTTACTCATTGTGTATTTATCCCTTTATACATTGTTTCTATATTTTTCTCACTGCATTGTTTTTGAAAGGCCTGTATGTCAGCATTTCACTGTTAGTCTAGACATGTTGTCGACGAAGCATGTGACATACATTTTGATTTGAGCTACCAAATACACTTGATCTCACAGTGAGTCAACCAATACATGACCACCACACACACACAACACCACCCCCAATCTATCTCCATCGGACTCCCCTCTGCCGCTGTCAACTCCTAGCCCGGTAGATTTCTGAGACCTCTGGCTCCCTGGCTGCAGGCAGAGAGAGGCTATTAATACAGTTTGTTTAGCTAGTTTCCTAGCAGGCCGCATCAAACACCGCGGCCCTCGGGCTGATTATAGCCCTCGACCCGCTCGACCTGCTCGCTCCCCAAGCTACACCTGCTGAGTCAGAGAAACCCAAGGTTCCGTCCTAAATGGCACCCTCTTCCCTTATGTAGTACACTACTTCTGACCAGAAACCCTATGAGTTCCCTACAGGCCATGGTCGAAAGCAGTGCACTACCTAGGGAATAGGGTGCCATTTGGGACGCATCCCAAGTTAACAGCGGTGGGGACATTGCCAGCAGGTTCAGAGAGTGACTGGAATAAGGCCTACTGGCCTGGCAGGCTTAGAGAGAGTGACTAGAATAAGGCCTACTGGCCCGGCAAGCTCAGAGAGAGTGACTAGAATAAGGCCTACTGGCAGCATCAGAGAGAGTGACTAGAATAGTGCCTACTAGTCCGGCAGGCTCAGAGAGAGTGACTAGAATAAGGCCTACTGGCAGGCTTAGAGAGAGTGACCAGAATAAGGCCTACAGCCCGGCAGGCTCAGAGAGAGTGACTAGAATAGAGCCCACTGGCCCGGCAGGCTCAGAAAGAGTGACTAGAATAGAGCCCACTGGCCCGGCAGGCTCAGAGAGAGTGACTGGAATAAGGCCTACTGGCCCGGCAGGCTCAGAGAGAGTGACTGGAATAGAGCCCACTGGCCCGGCAGGCTCAGAGAGAGTGACTAGAATAGAGCCCACTGGCCCGGCAGGCTCAGAGAGAGTGACTAGAATAGAGCCCACTGGCCCGGCAGGCTCAGAGAGAGTGACTGGAATAAGGCCCACTGGCCCGGCAGGCTCAGAGAGAGTGATTAGAATAGAGCCCACTGGCCCGGCAGGCTCAGAGAGAGTGACTAGAATAAGGCCTACTGGCCCGGCAGGCTCAGAGAGAGTGACTAGAATAGAGCCCACTGGACCGGCAGGCTCAGAGAGAGTGACTAGAATAGAGCCCACTGGCCCGGCAGGCTCAGAGAGAGTGACTAGAATAGAGCCCACTGGCCCGGCAGGCTCAGAGAGAGTGACTGGAATAAGGCCCACTGGCCCGGCAGGCTCAGAGAGAGTGACTAGAATAGAGCCCACTGGCCCGGCAGGCTCAGAGAGAGTGACTGGAATAAGGCCCACTGGCCCGGCAGATATTTCCATGTCACCTTGGATGAATGGAGGTAAAAAAAAAATTTGTGGACTGACTGAGGTTCTCACATGGATGGATCCCATGTCTGAAACGGATAGAATGAAATTGATCGATGTGTGTGTTAGGTTTTTGAATCCGACCATAATGTCAAATACATAATGTCAAATACATAGGCAAATGTGTCAAATACTTTTTCAAGTATTTGGGGTGTGCTTGATTTAGCTTGGGAGTTTGTGTCACTGTAACGGTTCCATTTGCTTCCATTGTACCAGGGCAAACGTGGCCTAAATCAAGTTAACCAGCTTCCTTTCTCTTGCTCCTTCCAGATGTTGCCTCCCCGCAGAGGATTCGCTCACAAACACAGCCAGTTAGTCCGCACCCTGACTGTAACGAGTTGCTGGTGTATGTTGTTTGTCGATGGACTGAACTCACACATCTCTGCCCAAATAGACCCAGAGTATTGTGTTTTAGTGTGAGCAGTGAGAGAGGCCTGACACCGGCCTGTTATATTGGCTCGCTGCTCTCTGCTCCACAGACAGGCTTTTGCAACACAAATGGCACCCTGTTCCCTACATAGTGTGCTACTTTTGATCAGAGCTGGCTGTGCAAAAGTAGTGCACTATATAGGGAATAGGGTGCTGAGCCCTGGTCTAAAGTAGTGCACTATATAGGGAATAGGGTGCCATTTGGGACACATCACAGCCTGTGGGGTCTGTTCAGAATGATTTTTGTATGTGTTCTGTTTCCTCCTTTGATCTAACTGAGAAGGGATGGGCCAGTCTGCTTTTTTACAGCCAGTCCACATGAAGCCATTCCTTTTTTTTCATTAGTAAATTAAGCAGAGATGGAGAGAGAGACGGAAAGGAAGAGAGACACATAATGGTTAATATTACAACCCAGCCCTGACCGCATGATATACTCTTGAGTCTGCCTTGCCTTCCACTCGCAAGAGAAGCTCAAGGCAGGCTGCTAAAATGATTTCGGCTGCTTGGCTCTGGGCGAGTAACTGGTGTGTCAGAGTTGGGAGAGAACATCGGACTAGGGGGAGAGAAGAAACATGGACTGACTTCAATACTGGAAAGTGGCCCACACATTGTAGGTTATTATCTGTCCCACTTGATCATAAGTGCTAATAAAACTAGTGGTCTATAAAAGGTTTTAAGACAAGTACTAGGCTATGTAGCAATGTGTTACAGTTGGCTAGCATATACTGGCATATATATATATATATACAGTATATCACAAAAGTGAGTACACCCCTCACATTTTTGTAAATATTTGAGTATATCTTTTCATGTGACAACACTGAAGAAATGACACTTTGCTACAATGTAAAGTAGTGAGTGTACAGCTTGTATAACAGTGTAAATTTGCTGTCCCCTCAAAATAACTCAACACACAGCCATCAATGTCTAAACCGCTGGCAACAAAAGTGAGTACACCCCTAAGTGAAAATGTCCAAATTGGGCCCAATTAGCCATTTTCCCTCCCCGGTGTCATGTGACTCGTTAGTGTTACAAGGTCTCAGGTGTGAATGGGGAGCAGGTGTATTAAATTTGGTGTTATCGCTCTCACACTCCCTCATACTGACTGGTCACTGGAAGTTCAACATGGCACCTCATGGCAAAGAACTCTCTGAGGATCTGAAAATGTTTTTTGTTGCTCTACATAAAGATGGCCTGGGCTATAAGAAGATTGCCAAGACCCTGAAACTGAGCTGCAGTACGGTGGCCAAGACCATACAGTGGTTTAACTGGACAGGTTCCACTCAGAACAGGCCTCGCCATGGTCGACCAAAGAAGTTGAGTGCACGTGCTCAGCGTCATATCCAGAGGTTGTCTTTGGGAAATAGACGTATGAGTGCTGCCAGCATTGCTGCAGAGGTTGAAGGGGTGGGGGGTCAGCCTGTCAGTGCTCAGACCATACGCCGTACACTGCATCAAATTGATCTGCATGGCTGTCGTCCCAGAAGGAAGCCTCTTCTAAAGATGATGCACAAGAAAGCCCGCAAACAGTTTGCTGAAGACAAGCAGACTAAGGACATGGATTACTGGAACCATGTCCTGTGGTCTGATGAGACCAAGATAAACTTATTTGGTTCAGATGGTGTCAAGCGTGTGTGGCGGCAACCAGGTGAGGAGTACAAAGACAAGTGTGTCTTGCCTACAGTCAAGCATGGTGGTGGGAGTGTCATGGTCTGGGGCTGCAAGAGTGCTGCCGGCACTGGGGAGCTACAGTTCTTTGAGGGAACCATGAATGCCAACATGTACTGTGACATACAGAAGCAGAGCATGATCCCCTCCCTTCAGAGACTGGGCCGCAGGGTAGTATTCCAACATGATAACGGCCCCAAACACACCTCCAAGACGACCACTGCCTTGCTAAAGAAGCTGAGGGTAAAGGTGATGGACTGGCCAAGCATGTCTCCAGACCTAAACCCTATTGAGCATCTGTGGGGCATCCTCAAACAGAAGGTGGAGGAGTGCATGGTCTCTAACATCCACCAACTCTATGATGTCGTCATGGAGGAGTGGAAGAGGACTCCAGTGGCAACCTGTGAAGTTCTGGTGAACTCCATGCCCAAGAGGGTTAAGGGCAGTGCTGGAAAATGATGGTGGCCACACAAAATATTGACACTTTGGGCCCAATTTGGACATTTTCACTTAGGGGTGTACTCACTTTTGTTGCCAGCGGTTTAGACATTAATGGCTGTGTATTGAGTTATTTTGAGGGGACAGCAAATTTACACTGTTATACAAGCTGTACACTCACTACTTTACATTGTAGCAGAGTGTCATTTCTTCAGGGTTGTCACATGAAAAGATATACTCAAAAATTTACAAAAATGTGAGGGGTGTACTCACTTTTGTGATATACTGTGTGTATATATATATATATATATATATATATATATATATATATATATATATATATATATATGATAGCTAGCATATACTGGCATATATATATATAGATGTAGGTAGAAAGCTAGCATATACTGGCATGTATATAGATAGATAGCTAGCATATATTTAGATATTGATAGATAGATAGATAGCATATACTAGAATCTATCTAGCATATACTGGCATAGATAGATGAATACTGGCATATATACAGTTGAAGTCGGAAGTTAACATACACTTAGGTTAGAGTCATTAAAACTCGTTTTTCAACCACTCCACAAATTACTTGTTAACAAACTATAGTTTTGGCAAGTCGGTTAGTACGTCTACTTTGTGCATGACACAAGTCATTTTTCCAACAATTGTTTACAGACAGATTATTTCACTTATAATTCACTGTATCACAAATTCCAGTGGGTCAGAAGTTTACATACACTAAGTTGACTGTGCCTTTAAGAGCTTGTAATAAAAGGTGCAATAAAAGGACGGAGACGGTGTGTTAATAGTGTTTAATTAAGGTGCTATAAGGGTACAGAGACTGGAGACAATGTGTTAAAACCTCTTATGGATCAAATCCCGTTAACGGGATAGATTTGACAACATCCGGTGAAATTGCAGAGCGAGGAATTCAAATTACAGAAATATAAATATTTAACTTTCATGGAAAATACAGGTGTCATACATCAAAATAAAGCTTCATTTCTTGTTAATCCAGCCGCTGTGTCAGATTTCAAAAAGGCTTTACGACGAAAGCACACCATGCGATTATCTGAGGACAGCGCCCCTCATACAAAAGCATGAAAAACATTTTTCAACCAGGCAGGTGCGCCACAAGTCAGAAATAGCAATATAATAAATGCCTTACCTTTTGAACATCTTCTTCTGTTGGCACTTAAAGGTCCCAGCTACATCACAAATGGTCCCTTTGTTCGATAAATTCCTTCTTTATATCCATAACTCAGTTTAGCTGGCGTGCTTCATTCAATAATCCACCGGTTTCCCTCCTTCAAAATGCATACAAAATGAATCCCAAACGTTACCAATAAACTTCTCCAAACAAGTCAAACAACGTTTATAATCAAACCGCAGGTCCCCTAATACGTAAATAAACAATACAATTTAAGACGGAGAATCGTTATTGTCTTTACCGGAGATAAATAACAAAGAACGCGCTCTCATCCACTCGCATAAACACTACAGCCAAAATGTAGGCCACTTAGGAAAAACTACAAATTCTAGCAAATTTTTCCAAAAACAAGCCTGAAACTCTTTTTGTAAAGACGTGACATCTAGTGGAAGCCCTAGCAATTACAATCTTGGAGGTTTTGGCCTCATAATAAACATGATAGCCTTTGGAAACAGTGGTAGGCTGAACATTTCTTTTTTTTGGATGGTTTGTCCTCGGGGTTTTGCCTGCCATATCAGTTCTGTTATACTCACAGACATTATTTTAACAGTTTTAGAAACTTTAGAGTGTGTTTTCTATCCAAATCTACCAATTATATGCATATCCTAGCTTCTAGGCTTGAGTAACAGGCAGTTTACTTTGGGCATGCTTTTCATCCGGACGTCAAAATACTGCCCCCTAGCCCAAAGAGGTTAAACAGCTTGGACAATTCCAGAAAATTGTCATGGCTTTAGAAGCTTCTGATAGGCTATTTGACATAATTTGAGTCAATTGGAGATCATTTGAGTCAATTGGAGGTGTACCTGGCCTAACTTAAGGCCTAACTTCAAACTCAGTGCCTCTTTTTTTTTTTGTTGACATCATGGGAAAATCAGAAGAAATTGTAGACCTCCAGAAGTGTGGTTCATCCTTGGGAGCAATTTCCAAACGCCTGAAGGTACCACGTTCATCTGTACAAACAATAGTACGCAAGTATAAACACCATGGGACCACGCAGCCATCATACTGCTCAGGAAGGAGACACGTTCTGTCTCCTAGATATGAACCTACTTTGGTGCGAAAAGTGCAAATCAATCCCAGAACAACAGCAAAGGACCTTGTGAAGATGCTGGAGGAAACAGGTACAAAAGTATCTATATCCACAGTAAAAAGAGTCCTATATCAACATAACCTGAAAGGCCAACTCAACAAGAAAGAAGCCACTGCTCCAAAACCGCCATAAAAAAGCCAGACTACAGTTTGCAACTGTACATGGGGACAAAGATCGTACTCTTTGGAGAAATGTTCTCTGGTCTGATGAAACAAAATTAGAACTGTTTGGCCATAATGACCATCGTTATGTTTCGAGAAAAAGGGGGGAGGCTGCATCATGTTGTGGGGGTGCTTTGCTGCAGGAGGGACTGGTGCACTTCACAAAATAGATGGCATCGTGAGGAAGGACAATTATGTTGATATATTGAAGCAACATCTCAAGACATCAGTCAGGAAGTTAAAGCTTGGTCGCAAATGGGTGTTCCAAATGGACAATGACCCCAAACATACTTCCAAAGTTGTGGCAAAATGGCTTAAGGACAAGAAAGTCAAGGTATTGGATTGGCCATCACAAAGCCCTGACCTCAATCCCATAGAAAATTAGTGGGCAGAACTGAAATAGCGTGTGCAAGCAAGGAGGCCTACAAACCTGACTCAGTTACACCAGCTTTGTCAGGAGGAATGGGCCAATCTTCAACTTATTGTAGGAAGCTTGTGGAAGGCTACCAAAATGTTTGACCCAAGTTAAACAATTTAAGGGCAATGCTACCAAATACTAATTGAGTGTGTGTAAACTGCTGACCCACTGGGAATGTGATGAAAGAAATACAAGCTGAAATAAATCATTCTCTCTACTATTACTCTGACATTACACATTCTTAAAATAAAGTGGTCATCCTAACTGACCTAAGACAGGGAATTTTTACTAGGACTAAATGTAAGGAAATGTGAAAAACTGAGTTTAAATGTATTTGGCTAAACTTCCGACATCATCTGTATATACTACAGCTAGCCTACCAGCAGAACATCCTGGCTGCTCCGACTACAGCTAGCCTACCGGCAGAACATCCTGGCTGCTCTGACTATAGCTAGCCTACCGGCAGAACATCCTGGCTGCCCTGACTACAGCTAGCCTACCGGCAGAACATCCTGGCTGCTCTGACTACAGCTAGCCTACCGGCAGAACATCCTGGCTGCTCTGACTACAGCTAGCCTACCGGCAGAACATCCTGGCTGCTCCGACTACAGCTAGCCTACCGGCAGAACATCCTGGCTGCTCTGACTACAGCTAGCCTACCGGCAGAACATCCTGGCTGCTCCGACTACAGCTAGCCTACCGGCAGAACATCCTGGCTGCTCCGATTACAGCTAGCCTACCGGCAGAACATCCTGGCTGCTCCGACTACAGCTAGCCTACCGGCAGAACATCCTGGCCGCTCTGACTATAGCTAGCCTACCAGCAGAACATCCTGGCTGCTCTGACTATAGCTAGCCTACCAGCAGAACATCCTGGCTGCCCTGACCACAGCTAGCCTACCAGCAGAACATCCTGGCTGCCCTGACTACAGCTAGCCTACCAGCAGAACATCCTGGCTGCCCTGACTATAGCTAGCCTACCAGCGGAACATCCTGGCTGCTCTGACTACAGCTAGCCTACCAGCAGAACATCCTGGCTGCTCTGACTATAGCTAGCCTACCAGCAGAACATCCTGGCTGCTCTGACTACAGCTAGCCTACCAGCAGAACATCCTGGCTGCTCCGACTATAGCTAGCCTACCAGCAGAACATCCTGGCTGCTCTGACTACAGCTAGCCTACCAGCAGAACATCCTGGCTGCTCCGACTATAGCTAGCCTACCAGCAGAACATCCTGGCTGCTCTGACTACAGCTAGCCTACCAGCAGAACATCCTGGCTGCTCCGACTATAGCTAGCCTACCAGCAGAACATCCTGGCTGCTCTGACTACAGCTAGCCTACCAGCAGAACATCCTGGCTGCTCTGACTACAGCTAGCCTACCAGCAGAACATCCTGGCTGCTCTGACTATAGCTAGCCTATCAGCAGAACATCCTGGCTGCTCCGACTACAGCTAGCCTACCGGCAGAACATCCTGGCTGCTCCGACTACAGCTAGCCTACCGGCAGAACATCCTGGCTGCTCTGACTACAGCTAGCCTACCGGCAGAACATCCTGGCTGCTCTGACTACAGCTAGCCTACCGGCAGAACATCCTGGCTGCTCTGACTACAGCTAGCCTATCAGCAGAACATCCTGGCTGCTCTGACTACAGCTAGCCTACCAGCAGAACAGCAGTATCTCTGCTTTGTTGTTTTCTGGACTAGCCTACTGGATGACCAACAGAACCGATTGAGGAAATAAAATAAATGACAACAATGTTCTCTTCTTTTCCTCCCCCACAGTTACATTGCAAGCTATTTGCAAAGATGGGGGACGACCGGCCTTTCGTGTGCAGCGCTCCCGGCTGTGGACAGGTAAGCCATCTACCTTGTCTTGGGTTTCAGGTGTGTTGAGTGTCTGTTTCTGAGTTTGGTTTTACCTGTGTGCTGTATGTTTTACTGTTTGTGGCAGTTGATCAGTGGAATTTCTATAGTCTAGTGAATATCCTCATTTAGTTTGTATTTCAGTTGATTTCAGTCTGTGTGTTTTGCGGTTGTACTGTACTTGTTTGTGTATTTTGCTGTCTGGCAGTTGATTGGAATAACTCTCTATTTTGAGTCCGAGTCCTCCGTTGACTGGAATAACTCTCTATTTTGAGTCCGAGTCCTCCGTTGACTGGAATAACTCTCTATTTTGAGTCCGAGTCCTCCGTTGACTGGAATAACTCTCTATTTTGAGTCCGAGTCCTCCGTTGACTGGAATAACTCTCTATTTTGAGTCCGAGTCCTCCGTTGACTGGAATAACTCTCTATTTTGAGTCCGAGTCCTCCGTTGACTGGAATAACTCTCTATTTTGAGTCTGAGTCCTCCGTTGACTGGAAAGTTGAAACAGATGGTGTTGGTGTTACTGAACTTCAGTGTTTCCCCTATATTCATGAATAATAATTTGGGATGGTAAAACATTTTCAGTGTAAAGTTAAACGACGAAAACCAGATATAAAGTATGTAGAAAAGATAATGGATTTGTATATATTTTTTGACAACTAACAACCACCAGAAAGAAAATAGACAGTCAGGGAGAATCTAAAATTCCCAAAATGTCATGACATGGGTCCCCCATTGATTTTGTTATAATGTTTGAGTCACTCAGATGGCATAAGAACACGGCATAAGCCATGGCAAAATGTGTAGAATTGCAGGAAATTAGCTTTAAAGTAACTGTCCAGTGTTTCCAGATTCCTATGAAATATGACCTATAATTACTTGGAATATGAGTGAAATAGTTTTCCTTTCAAAAAAGTATTCAGAAGCTTAATTCAGCTTGTCTGGTGTCGGCGTAACCCAACAATAGAATGTGTGGGCGTATACCGGTAATTTAAAATCTTAATACAAGTAGACCGTCGATTGGCCAGATCATCCTCAGGAGTATGACATCATACTTAATGAGGAAATAGCAAGTATTTTTGAAGATACAAGTTTGATTCCCCCCCCCCCCCCCCACCACCACCACCACCTTCCAATTTATGCTTTGGCCACAAATAAGCGCACAGGACAAGTCGTCAACATTATATAGGAATGAGTTAACGGAATATCAACTTTTTAAAAGTCCGATTTTCACTGGACAGTTACTTTACTCTCAGCCCCATGGCAAAATTGATAGAAATGCAGGAAATTAGCTTTAAAACCGCAAAATTGTCTCTGCAGCTGAGAGGAGGGCCCCCCTCCCCTGCGCTAGTTTTGCCACCGCTGCTGAAAGAAATCCTAGGAGAAACACTGTACTCATTCTGAAATAAGGACATTTCCCATTGCAGTGGAGTGGAACATCGGTAGAGAGGAGACATTCATTTAGCTCTGCTGCCACTGACAGTGTCCACATGGACAACATGTTTCTATTGTCAGTCAGTTTCACAAGGAGTTGGCAGGAGAACAGAAACAATCATGTTTGCTGTGACACTGAGTTGGCAAGAGAGTACAAACACATCTGTGATCACACTAGCTCTGTTCCACTTCTGTTATTGAGCGCACACATGGACGATAACACTACACACACTGCCGTTCAACCAGGCAGCAAACACTGATCACACTGTCTGATAGTGCCAGCTAGCGCTGTTGTGAAACAATGCGGCTGTATCTAATGCAAGTCGTTTTCTTTGTAAGAGCCCACATGGACAACACACTGCCATTCAGGACACACACACACACACACACACAACACACTGCCATTCAGGCCACACACACACACACACACACACACTGATATATAGTGATGGCTAGCTGAAGTTTCTGTTTCTCTATGAGAGCCCAGATGGACAATACACTGATCACTGAGAAATACCTCTAGCCGAGCGGTGTTGTGATACAATGCTGGCCAGGTGTTGTCTCCCAGCCAGCCAACCAGCCAGCCAGCCAGTGAGTCACAGGCAGCAGGCAGCACAGATTACATATTTTTCAACCTGTTTCTGTCTCACTTCTCCAGCCTGCAGACCGAAGAGGTTAGAGATCTATAGTGACTCAGCTTGGCACTAAATGTCTATTGCTGTACTCTGTCCAAAGGTGTTAGGATGGATTAGCTGTTTTAAAGCCTGGTACAATGTTACATTACATTACAGTACATTTACATTACAGTACAATCCCAGTAAAGACGAGTTAAATGTCTTTTCAACTTCCTTTTCAATATATTTTGCTCATAGGGATATCTCTGCTTCTTCCCTTTTTGGCTACGGATGACATGACTTATAAGCCTCATTAGGAAACATTAAAAAGGTTTAAACACGCTTATAACAGCATCATAATGCATTGTACCGGCAGGCTTTACCACGTGTTTTACTGTGGACAGTCTTTCCCACTGTCCCGTTCTGAACAGACCCGAGGACAACTAGACCCGTTCTGAACAGACCCGAGGACAACTAGACCCGTTCTGAACAGACCCGAGGACAACTAGACCCGTTCCTTAGAAAGCGCATTCAGAATATTAAGTAGCAGCCTACCTGTTGGTTGTTGTAGCCTACCCATCTCCTTTATCTTTTTTTCATTTATTATTTTACCACTTTTTCTCCCCAATTTCGTGGTATCTAATTGGTAGTAGTTACTGTCTTGTCTCATCGCTGCAACTCCCGTACGGACTCGGGAGAGGCGAAGGTCGAGAGCCATGCGTCCTCCGAAACACATCCCAAGCCGCACTGCTTCTTGACACAACGCACATCCAACCCGGAAGCCAGCCGCACCAATGTGTCGGAGGAAACGCTGTACACCTAGCGACCTGGTCAGCGTGCACTGCGCCCGGCCCGCCACAGGAGTCGCTAGTGCGTGATGAGACAATGATATCCCTGCCGGCCAAACCCTCCCTAACCCGGACGACGCTGGGCCAATTGTGCGCCGCCCCATGGGCCTCCCGGTCGCGGCCGGTTGCGACAGAGCCTGGGCTCGAACGCAGAATCTCTGGTAGCACTGCGATGCAGTGCCTTAGACCACTGCACCACCCGGGATGCCCCCTCTCCTTCATCTTTTAATTCCATCTACTACTGATTAGATATCTCATGTGGAGGCTCTACTATAACTTATGATTGGCCAACAACAACTACAAGCTACAGACTCCACTCTGGTGAAAAGGAAGAGTAGCAGCATATATTATACAATTTCTCTCTCTACTGCAGGAGTCACGTTGGGATCTGTACGGGCCCTTCCTGACAGGTCCATTAAAGTAACATATTCTCCAGACCCGTGACAGTATTTAGAATTCTGGATCCGGACTTCCTCGGGTCCCGGATCGGGACTCGGATAGTCGGGTACAGGTTGATTCGTGAAGACCTCTAGTAGATGTGTACAATAAGGGAGATTCATTTGATATGGTTTCCCCTAGCCCGACCCAGTCATCTTGGTCATAGGAAAGATGACTATCAGCCTGTGAGACGTGTATTGGTGATACTGCCGCTAGCTGGTACTGGCTACAAATATGCTCCTGACAGTGTTTTCACTTGGTTCTGTCTCTCTGCTGTCTCTCTGCTGTCTCTCTGCTGTCTCTCTGCTGTCTCTCTGCTGTCTCTCTGCTGTCTCTCTGCTGTCTCTCTCTCACTCACTCACTCACTCACTCACTCACTCACTCACTCACTCACTCACTCACTCACTCACTCACTCACTCACTCACTCACTCACTCAAGACTTCATGCAGAAGAAGATGAAGGATCCTAAATCGCACCCTATATAGTGCAACGGCACTACTTTTGACCAGAGGAAAAGTAGTGCACTAAATATAGAATAGGGCACCATTTGGGTTGTATTCATCAGGATACAATGAAAGTTTTTTTTTTTTTTTTAATCTACTTCTGTAAACTAAAACTAAATTAAAGCAACTCCAAAAGGGAAGAGAACAAACAGAGGAAGACTATTGTAGCACCTTGGTATGCTTGGCTGAAAGACTGACAGAGGAAGACTATTGTGTAACAGCTTGGTGTGCGTGGTTGGTTGACATGCTTCTGCAGATGTGTTGCAAGCAGAGAAGGACGAATCTCTTCGATAAACACATACTTGTGCGCTAGGCTACTTGTTCAGTTGGCCATACGTCTTACAAATGATAGCCCTGACCTGCCACCTCCATGCCCTAGATGAGGCCTCCCTAGCCTGCCACCTCCCTAGCCCTAGCCTGCCACATCCATAGCACTAGCCTGCCACCTCCCTAACCATAGCCCTAGATGAGGCCTCCCTAGCCTGCCACTTCCCTAACCCTAGCCTGCCACCTCCCTAACCCTAGCCTGCCACTTCCCTAACCCTAGCCTGCCACTACCCTAGCCCTAGCCTGCCACCTCCCTAACCCTAACCTGCCACCTCCCTAGCCCTAACCTGCCACCTCCCTAACCCTAGCCTGCCACCTCCCTAACCCTAGCCTGCCACCTCCCTAACCCTAGCCTACCCCCTCCCTAACCCTAGCCTGCCACCTCCCTAACCTGCCACTTCCCTAGCCCTAGCCTGCCACCTCCCTAACCTGCCACCTCCCTAACCCTAGCCTGCCCCCTCCCTAACCCTAGCCTGCCCCCTCCCTAACCCTAGCCTGCCCCCTCCCTAACCCTAGCCTGCCCCCTCCCTAACCCTAGCCTGCCACCTCCCTAACCCTAGCCTGCCACTTCCCTAACCCTAGCCTGCCACTTCCCTAGCCCTAGCCTGCCCCCTCCCTAACCCTAGCCTGCCCCCTCCCTAACCCTAGCCTGCCCCCTCCCTAACCCTAGCCTGCCACTTCCCTAGCCCTAGCCTGCCCCCTCCCTAACCCTAGCCTGCCCCCTCCCTAACCCTAGCCTGCCACTTCCCTAGCCCTAGCCTGCCCCCTCCCTAACCCTAGCCTGCCCCCTCCCTAACCCTAGCCTGCCCCCTCCCTAACCCTAGCCTGCCCCCTCCCTAACCCTAGCCTGCCACCTCCCTAACCCTAGCCTGCCACTTCCCTAACCCTAGCCTGCCACTTCCCTAACCCTAGCCTGCCACTTCCCTAACCCTAACCTGCCACTTCCCTAACCCTAACCTGCCACCTCCCTAACCCTAACCTGCCACTTCCCTAACCCTAGCCTGCCACTTCCCTAACCCTAGCCTGCCACCTCCCTAACCCTAACCTGCCACTTCCCTAACCCTAGCCTGCCACCTCCCTAGCCTGCCACCTCCCTAACCCTAACCTGCCACTTCCCTAGCCCTAACCTGCCACCTCCCTAACCCTAGCCTGCCACCTCCCTAACCCTAGCCTGCCCCCTCCCTAACCCTAGCCTGCCACCTCCCTAACCCTAGCCTGCCACCTCCCTAACCCTAGCCTGCCCCCTCCCTAACCCTAGCCTGCCACCTCCCTAACCTGCCACCTCCCTAACCCTAGCCTGCCCCCTCCCTAACCCTAGCCTGCCCCCTCCCTAACCCTAGCCTGCCACCTCCCTAACCCTAGCCTCCCCTAACCCTAGCCTGCCACCTCCCTAACCTGCCACTTCCCTAGCCCTAACCTGCCACTTCCCTAGCCCTAACCTGCCACTTCCCTAGCCCTAACCTGCCACTTCCCTAACCCTAACCTGCCACCTCCCTAGCCCTAGCCTGCCCCCTCCCTAACCCTAACCTGCCACTTCCCTAACCCTAGCCTGCCACTTCCCTAACCCTAGCCTGCCACTTCCCTAACCCTAGCCTGCCACTTCCCTAACCCTAGCTTGCCACTTCCCTAGCCTGCCACTTCCTGACTATGAGCATGGCAAGCTGTTGGCTCAATGTGTTTTCACACACTGTCACCATCCAGCATTTTGTGCCACTTTGTGTGTAGCGTTCGGTCGATAATGCCATTTCCTAGACATTTTGGCCTGTGTCGCTTACGGCTAAAAGAGTCTACGAAGGGCTGCATTACACAAATCCTAGTGTATTGTATGTCATGGATATTCTTTGTTGTGCAACCCAAAATTATACAGTATGTGTTATCCATACGATAGCCAGTCAAATGTATTGGATTCTGTGATATCTGCTATTGAGGTTAAGGTGCTTTCTGGCCCTAACGTGTGTGTGTGTGAAATTCCCCCCCATCTCCCTCCCACCCTCTCTCCCTCTCTCCAGAGGTTTACCAACGAGGACCACCTGGCTGTACACAAACACAAGCATGAGATGAGTCTAAAGTTTGGCCCTGCCAGGACAGACTCTGTCATTATCCAAGGTACTGGTTCTCCTAGTGAGTCTAAAATATTTCACTTCATTACTCTGTTCTGGCACCTCTTTAATTTGTTACTTTTGTCAGTTGTTGAGTACCCACATGTCAGTCGTGATTACCAGAACATTTTAGCCAGATATAGGATCACTGATGTCCACACCTGTTAATAAGTTTGACTTCTCTGAAGACCTTTAGTGGTTGACCTATTAGTAAACTTCAGGACCCTGTCTTTCAAAGATCATTCGTAAAAATCGAAATAACTTCACAGATCTTCATTGTAAAGGGATAAAACACTGTTTCCCATGCTTGTTCAATTAACCATAAACAATTAATGTACATGCACCTGTGGAACGGTCGTTAAGACACTAACAGCTTACAGACGGTAGGTAATTAAGGTCACAGTTATGAAAACTTAGGACACTAAAGAGGCCTTTCTACTGACTCTGAAAAACACCAAAAGAAAGATGCCCAGGGTCCCTGCTCATCTGTGTGAACGTGCCTTAGGCATGCTGCAAGGAGGCATGAGGACTGCAGATGTTGCCAGAGACAGCGCTACAGGGAGACAGGACGGACAGCTAATCATCCTCGCTGTGGCAGACCACGTGTAACAACACCTGCACAGGATCGGCACATCCGAACATCACACCTACGGGACAGGTACAGGATGGCAACAACAACTGTACGAGTTACACCATGAACGCACAATCCCTCCATCAGTGCTCAGACTGTCCGCAATAGGCTGAGAGAGGCTTGACTGAGGGCTTTTAGGCCTGTTGTAAGGAAGGTCCTCACCAGACATCACCGTCAACAACGTCGCCTATGGGCACAAACCCACCGTCGCTGGACCAGACAGAACTGGCAAAAAGTGCTCTTCACTGACGAGTTGCGGTTTTGTCTCACCAGGGGTGATGGTCGGAGTCGCTTTTATCGTCGAAGGAATGAGCGTTACACCGAGGCCTGTACTCTGGAGCGGGATCGATTTGGAGGTGGCGAGTCCGTCACGGTCTGGGGCGGTGTGTAACAGCATCATCGAACTGAGCTTGTTGTCATTGCAGGCAATCTCAACGCTGTGCTTTACAGGGAAGACATCCTCCTCCCTCATGTGGTACCCTTCCTGCAGGCTCATCCTGACATGACCCTCCAGCATGACAATGCCACCAGCCATACTGCTAGTTCTGTGCGTGATTTCCTGCAAGACAGGAATGTCAGTGTTCTGCCATGGCCAGCGAAGAGCCTGGATCTCAATCCCATTGAACATGTCTGGGACCTGTTGGATCGGAGGGTGAGGGCTAGGGCCATTCCCCCCCCCAGAATTGTCCGGGAACTTGCAGGTGCCTTGGTGGAAGAGTGGGATACCATCTCACAGCAAGAACTGGCAAATCTGGTGTAGTCCATGACGAGGAGATGCAATGCCATACTTAATGCAGCTGGTGGCCACACCAGATACTGACTGTTACTTTTGGTTTTGACCCCCCCCCTTTGTTCAGGGACACATTATTCAATTTCTGTTAGTCACATGTCTGTTGAACTTGTTCAGTTTATGTCTCAGTTGTTGAATCTTGTTATGTTCATACAAATATTTACACATGTTAAGTTTGCTGAAAATTGACAGTGAGAGGATGTTTCTTTTTTGCTGAGATTAGTTGAATATTTGATTAATTTGATGTTTAAATCTCTATGCCAAAGTGTCGGAATAAAACATTAATCAAAGGACTTTGAGAAAAGGTGATATTTTCTAAAATAGACATTTCTCTCTCTTTCTCTTCCTCCTGTTCCAGACCAGACCCCTACTCCCACTCGCTTCCTGAAGAACTGTGAGGAGGTGGGGCTGTTCAACGAGCTGGCTAGCTCCTTCGCTGAGGAGTTCAGGAAGGCCCAGGAGGATGACGACAAGCGGGCCAAGAACCCTGTGAGTAGAAATCACTTGGTCCTCCTGTAGCTTAGTTGGTAGAGCATGGCGTTTCCAACGCCAGGATAGTGGGTTTGATTCCCGGGACCACCCATATGTAAAATGTATGCACACAAGACTGCTTTGGATAAAGCTTCTACTAAATGGCATAATATTATCATATTGTAGAACTGAGGTGGTTCCACAGACCTTGTTTGCCTGATTTAGGTTCTGTATCTGAGACCTAAAGAATGGCAGTAGGTCTAGGCTTTTGTTCACAACACAGTGGTGTTGCACACAGAAGACCAGGAGCGAAATCCAGTCGGTCACATAGCCCCATCCTATCTCTGCTGTGCTTTATAGTGTCTCAGTCTCCCTCCCCTCCCCTCCAGCTGCCTGCCCCCCACAGAGAGGTGGCCCTACACATGAGCCTGCAGACACCGTCAGCAGAAGCCATGAGGGTGAAGGAGGAAAAGCCTGTGGAGGTTGACTCTTCCCCGCCAGGAAGTCCTGATTCCTTCTCCAGCATGTCAGACAGCAGCAGGGATGCCATGGTGAGACGAGGAGAAGTAGGGGTCAAAACTTAGGGGACATGACTGACCAGCAAACCCATGTTGAATTACAGAGTTGGTTCTGGTTAGGATTAGAGTTATGGGTTGACATGCCAGTCATGTCCCTAAAGTCACACCCAAAGGTAGAGGACCGAGGAGGGCCAGAGGAACGGTAGGTGTGCGAGACCAGGATGGATGGGCACTGTGGTTTGTTGATGGGGAGCGTCTGACAGGATCTTTACTATGTCTATGAGCTATCAAGAAACAATCCACAATGCATTGGGAAAGAGGCTGTATTAAACCTAATATTTACCTTCTACTGTTGGATTCTAAACTTTGAACATTGAGATATTAAAGACATGATAGATCAGAGCAGAGTATATAAAGGAGTGAGATCTGTAGAAAGACAGAGTGGCTGTGGAATGTGCTGTGTGGACGGGAGGAGATCACAGGATTGCTATAGGGGAAGCAGATGGACATCTGTGGATTAGGCGAAGGAGGGGTTGAGGTCAGGAGGTCAGGTCAGATCCACTGAAGGGAGTTATAATGGTTTATTATCATTTTACCCTCTTCCTGTGGAACCATAAGATGTAAGGATTGGAGAGGAAGAGTGTCTAAAGTGGGATATACTGTATATATTTATATACCTGTGATGTTGAGAATTTTCTTTTTGTCTGAATACAGCTGTAATAACCCTTTGGGAAGAATTAAACTTGGTTAAGCTTCTGTAGTGTCCGTTATTTACTCTGAAAATGTTGAACCTAACACTACTAAACATCTGTTGTTGAACTAAGAATCTCTCCTGTCTTCTCTCAGGACACTCCCCCGAGATCAGTGCTGAGTTCTGCCCCCACCATCATGAGGCACGGTGCCCTCCCTATGCGTCCCAGACCAGGCTCTCTGCCCCTCCACTTAGGCTTTGACGCCCTGCAGCCCACCATGCCTTCACCCACCTCCGTCATCACACCCACCCCACCCTCCAACCGCACCCTGCTGGGGTGAGTGACTGAACCTGCACAAGCCTGGTTCTAGATTTGAAGACTGCTCAGATCTGGACCCAGGCTGTCCTCCGTGGGGCCTGGAGCTCTAGTTAAAGATGGCTTTTATATGCTGAATCCTACATCAATCCTTTTTACAACCTCTTAGGCTAGAGACAAGCCATTTTATTTGCTGTAAAGCTGCAAGCATGGCTGTCGTTGTTATGAAGCACTTAAGTGCGCTTTTGAATTGGTGCCATTTCCTAGACCATGTTGCTATGTGCATAACAGCAAAGTTAAACAGCATATTGGTGTTGAGAACAATGCGGCGGAGGCAGCAGCGGAGTTAGGAGATGAGAAAACAGTCCTTACCTTAATTGTCTAAGAAAAGTGAGGAGAGCGGAAACCCCAACTTAATTAGGTCTATAATCAATAGCCTAACTGTTAAATGTGCCTGGCTTTATAAATCAACTATATAAACTCAGCAAAAAAATAAACAAAAAAATAAACAATTGAGACATAAACTGAACAAGTTACACAGACATGTGACTAACAGAAATGGAATAATGTAACAGTCAGTATCTGGTGTGGCCACCAGCTGCATTAAGTACTGCAGTGCATCTCCTCCTCATGGACTGCACCAGATTTGCCAGTTCTTGCTGTGAGATGTTACCCTACTCTTCCACCAAGGCACCTGCAAGTTCCCGGACATTTCTGGGGGGGAATGGCCCTAGCTCTCACCCTCTGATCCAACAGGTCCCAGACGTGCTCAATGGGATTGAGATACAGGCTCTTCGCTGGCCATGGCAGAACACTGACATTCCTGTCTTGCAGTAAATCATGCACAGAATGAGCAGTATGGCTGGTGGCATTGTCATGCTGGAGAGTCATGTCAGGATGAGCCTGCAGGAAGGGTACCACATGAGGCAGGAGGATGTCTTCCCTGTAACGCACAGCGTTGAGATTGCCTGCAATGACAACAAGCTCAGTCCGATGATGCTGTGACACACCGCCCCAGACCATGACGGACTCTCCACCTCCAAATCGATCCCGCTCGAGAGTACAGGCCTCGGTGTAACGCTCATTCCTTCGACGATAAACGTGACTCCGACCATCACCCCTGGTGAGACAAAACCGCGACTCGTCACTGAAGAGCACTTTTTGCCAGTCCTGTCTGGTCCAGCGACGGTGGGTTTGTGCTCATAGGCGACGTTGTTGCCGGTGATGTCTGGTGAGGACCTGTCTTACAACAGGCCTAAAAGCCCTCAGTCCAGCCTCTCTCAGCCTATCGCGGACAGTCTGAGCACAGATGGAGGGATTGTGCATTCCTGGTGTAACTCGGACAGTTGTTGTTGCCATCCTGTACCTGTCCCGCAGGTGTGATGTTCGGATGTACCGATCCTGTGCAGGTGTTGTTACACGTGGTCTGCCACAGCGAGGATGATCAGCTGTCCGTCCTGTCTCCCTGTAGCGCTGTCTTAGGCGTCTCACAGTACGGACATTGCAATTTATTGCCCTGGCCACGTCTGCAGTCCTCATGCCTCCTTGCAGCATGCCTAAGGCACGTTCACACAGATGAGCAGGGACTCTGGGCATCTTTCCTTTGGTGTTTTTCAGAGTCAGTAGAAAGGCCTCTTTAGTGTCCTAAGTTTTCATAACTGTGACCTTAATTGCCTACCGTCTGTAAGCAGTCAGTGTCTTCACGACCGTTCCACAGGTGCATGTTCATTAATTGTTCATGGTTCATTGAACATTTTATGGGAAACAGTGTTTAAACCCTTTATAATGAAGATCTGTGAAGTTATTTCGATTTTTACGAATGATCTTTGAAAGACAGGGTCCTGAAAAGGGAATTTTCTATTTTTGCTGTTTATATCTACTGAAATGACAGTTCCTGCTTCTGTAACCTTTTTAACTGTTTGTTTTATAGCCTACTGATACCGTGAGCATCAACCCTCACGCAACCACATGTTGGATAAACAATTTCACAAGTTTGACTGTTTTTAGTCTTTGCTTTGCTGTAATCAAGGCTTTACACTTTTCTTCGTTAGACCAGCCTCTCCGGTATAATTTATTTATTGTTTCCACTGTTCCAAATTGTCAGGATTTTTTTTATTTCTAATAATAATAACCCTCCTTTTTCCTTGATCTCCTTCCTATTATTATCATCATCATTTATTATAAAAGTAAGTCATGTCATTATCTTTAGTAGGCAGGGTAAAGCAGCCTTGTATAACCACCATCGAGCTGTAGGCCTAAGAGCACATCCTGTTTAGTCTTAACACCGTAGGCCTATATTTCAATACTTATATAGGCTACTGTATCAATCTATCATTTATTTGTTCATGTCATCACACAGCATACGAGTCATTCATGATTTGAAATGCAATCAAGCATTTGTTTTAAAATAAAGTGGCCGTTGAATAATTAGCATAAACAATAAATAGGACTAAACCGCTCCAATTCGGAAAATGTATTCACGAATGAATGTGACTGTGAGTGTTCGTTGTTAATAAAGGCTTTACAAAAAAAAAGCATCACAAGACTCTCTAGTACGCTTAAAATTGATTTAACGTTTACATTGTTCCAAACGGTCAGAACAATGATATTGTAATCTAACAGCACCTGTATGGCAACATAATATGCACACAGCGCTTGCTCCTTTTATTTTTCTTGATCTGCAGTATTTTCCACAACTATCTTCCCCTTTACCTCCTGAGCAACCAGTAAACATTCTCCCATTTCCAGTTTGTCACGTCCTCTGCATCCATTTTGCTGTCACATGTTACGGTGTCCAGAGTTTATGACCAATTTATTGATGTGATTTAAGGTCAGTGCATGCGATGCATGTCACGTAAAGAGAGCAAGTGTTGAGGGAATAGGGAGTGTTTTTCTCCTAAACAAATTAGGGATTTAGGTAACAACTTTTAAGTCAGAAATGGCTGTAATTATGTTGCAGCTTCAGCAACACGGACAGTGCGATGCACATTGATGTTCTGTGGTGATCGCTGCAGCAGGGAGGAGAGAGAGAGACAATAGGTGCTAGTCACACAGTCACTCACTGTCCTTTTTTTCTCAACACAGCACAGCAAGTCTGAGCCAGGCCCGGCACAATCAAATCAATTGCGGTCGGACTCCCTCTAGTAATTTGTGTGTCTTAATTATTTAACCAAACAGTGTGCTTAAAGCATCTGACAAGCTCAGTGCATGTAGTTGATTTGATTAAAACACATAGGATGTGTCTATATATGGAAAAATATGTTTATTTAGATTAGTCGAAAGAACAGACGACTCTGTCCCCGACTTTATATTTTTTTTGGAGTCGGAGACAGCCCTAAACTGAGTTAGGAATGACGTCTGTATCTTTGTAGTGACTGGGTGTACACCATCCAAAGTGTAATTAATCACTTCACCATGCTAAAAGGGATGTTCAACGTCTGCTTTTTTATTTATTTTTACCCATCTACCAATAGGTGCCCTTCTTTGCGAGGCATTGGAAAACCTCACTGCTCGACTGAGGGACCTTGCAATTATCTGTATGTGTGGGTACAGAGATGAGGTAGTCATTCAAAAATAATGTTAAACAGTATTATTGTACACACAGTGAGTCCATGCAACTTATTATGTGACTTGTAAAGCACATTTTTACACCTGATCTTATTTAGGCTTGCCATATCAAAGAGGACATTTCATCTTTTCATTTTTAATCAATTTGTAAAAATTTCTTAAAACATAATTCCACTTTGACATTATGTGGCATTGTGTGTAGGCCCATGACAAAAAAATGTACATTTTAATCCATTTTAAATTCAGGCTATAACACAACAAAATGTGGGAAAAGTCAAGGGATGTGAATCATTTCTGAAGGCAATGTAGTTACGAGAGAAGTAGTTGGATTTGACCTGTTTTTGCATTACCATTGGGGGCTTCCACCATATTAAAGTAGTCAGCTTTTGTGGGCATTCCTATGGGTTGGGTGGGATTAGCCAATGATCAGAGTATTGGCTTCTCCTTCAAATTGGGTTACCTGGTTTGTAAATGGCTTTAAGCAGTATCACCGCCATGGCCACAATATATTAATGACACACAGGATTTGGTTCAGGACTCCAGCACTGCAGGTGTCGGTAAATCATCATTATAAGCTTTCTGCTTTTTTCAAACACAAAAATAAAATGGACTACTTCATAATGGAGATGGCTTCAATGGATCTACCCGTGCTGTCATAGTCGCCATTAAGAGACAGATACAAAGAATAGATCTCTAACTCTATACCTACCCCCTAGGCCACTTCTGTACATCTGAAAGGATTGGATAGGTGTGTCCAATATGATGTCAATTCCACCTACCCTATCACAGGGCAAGATGAAGCTTTTTAAATCGATTTTTTTTCTTCCACCAGTAACCCAATACCTTTTTTTTTTTCTTTTTTCTTTCTGTAGCTCTCCCACTGGCCACTACCCCGTGATGATGCACCTTACCAATGGGCTCCTGCCTGGTCCTATGCAGATACCCTCTGTCATTTCTGTAAGTGCCCAGCCTTCACCCATCTGTCTGTCCTTGTCTGGTTTGTGAACGGTGGTTGTTGCCAATTCTGATTGACGCGGAAGCTGACCTTCGCTAAGGGAGTAGTAAACATCTCTGTCAGAAAGTCTAGGTTGATCCAGTTTTTATTTTAAATAATGAAATTGTATGCTTGCACTAGTTGTCTATAATGTGTATTGATTCACATAGAAGCATATATGGAGCACTTTGAAAAGACTGACATTGAGGTAGTATCTCACTTTGTCAGCCTGAGCTCCGACCTAGCTAGGTGGTTAAAGTGCGTGTGTGTTGTCTCCAGCTGGCCCGGCCCATGCACATGGTGCCCAACATTCCCGGCATCCCTGGTCCTCCTCTGGGAGGCGGCAGCAGCGGCTCCCACTCCACGTACACCACACACTCTGAGGCCAAGATGGTGAGAGCTCTCTCTCTATTTCTGTCTCTCTCTATTTCTGTCGCTCTGGCTTTCTTGCTCTTTCTCACTCGACATCTCTGTCTCTCGCTTTCGATCTTGCTTTTCTCTGTCTCGCTCTGCCTTTTTCCGGTTCACCTTTCCTTCTCTCTCTCTCTTCTCTCCAATAGCGTTTGTTCCCTCCCACTCTCTATATTCATCACATGACAGATTGCAGTCCAATAATAGTTTTGATGAACATTTGGAGTGCTAGTATAGGAAAAGATCAGATACATAATCAGATGTGTTTAAGCAGGTACATTAGGAGTGATAACATGACTGGACAGGTGTGTGTGTGGTTGTGTCTCTCTGTGTGTATAGTGTTGTGTGTGGGGTTAATGTTAACATGGCCCTGGTTGTCCTGTCTCCTGTAGAGGCTGAAGGCAGCACTAGCACAGCAGAGTTTAGGGGGTCAGATGGGGGGTGTGGCCGGCAGCCCCATCCACCCCCAGAGAATGGAGCAGAGCCAGCTATTGGTGCAGCACCCAGACGCACCCTCCCCCGCACAGCCACAGGTAGGACAACATAGAGACATGGACCCTCCCCTGCACAGCCATTTTAGTAATTTAGCAGACGCTCTTATCCAGAGCAACTTAGAGTGCATTCATCTTAAGATAGCCAGGTGGAACAACCACGTTTCTTAAGTAGCTATCAGCAAAGTCAGTGGTGGGAGGGGGGGGGAGTGGTTTCAGATGTTTTGGGAAGATGGACAGAGACTCTGTGGGAAGCCAGGACAGAGAAGAACTGGACTGAGCGGGAGATTCCCTCCCGTAGGGGTTGGAGGGCCAAGAGACGAGATGCAGAACTTGGTAGTACTCCGGTTGGGATTTCGGGTTTGAGCATAGTCTGAAGGTAGAGAGAGAATGGCAGTTCCTTTTGCTGCTTTGTAGGCATGTACCATGGTCTTGTAATGGATGTGCGCTTCGACTGGAAGCCAGTGGAGTGTGCGGAGGAGCAGGGTGACATGGGAGATCTTGCGGCGTTCTGGATAAATCGCAGGGATTTCATGGCACAAGCGGGGAGCCCAACCAACAGTGAGTTGCAGTAGTCCAGACGGGAGATGACAAGTGCCTGGATTAGGACCTGCGTCACATCCTGTGTGAGGTAGGGTTGTACTCTACGGATGTTGCAGTGCATGAACCTGCAGGAGCGAGTCTCTGCATTTGTTTTTGCAGAGAACGATTTGTCTCAGGATTTGTTGTCCAGGGTCACGCCAAGTTTCTTTGCAATCTGAGAGGGTGTAGAGGAGAATCTGATGGTTCACGGTGTCGATGACAGCGTATAGATCTAGGAGAGTGAGTCAGCTTTGGCAGTGCGTAGAGCCTCCGTGACACAGAAGAGAGCAGTCTCGGTTGAGTGACCCGTTTTGAAGTCTGACTGGTTAGGGTCAAGAAGTTCGTTCTGAGAGAGATAGTGAAGACTGCACGGTCAAGTGTTTTGGAAAGAAAAGAAAGAAGGGATACCGGTCTGTACTTTTTGACATCAGAGAGGTCGAATGTTGGTTTCTTGAGGAGGGGAGCGACTCTGACCATTTTAAAGTCAGAGGGGAAACAACCAGTGGTCAGGGATGTGTTGATGGTCTGGAGAAGGGATGGAGTCGAGCGGGCAGGTTGTCAGGCAGCCGGATCTCACTAGTCTCAGGATTTCATCTGGAGAAAGAGGTCAAAGCGTAGGGTAGTTCTGTGTAAGTGGGATCAGGGGACTCAATAGGCTGAGTGAATGAGGAGAGGATGTCGTCAACCTTCTTTTCGAAGTGGTTGACAAAGTCGCCCGCAGAGAGGGAGGAGGGAACGGGTGGAGGATTAAGGTGGAAAACAGGGTCCTAGCCCTGTTCTGTAAGCTCACAATGAGCCACTCAGCCACGGCGCCGGAGGGGAGGGCCGAGCCGACCGGGAGGAAAGGGGACAGTGCGAGTCATAGGATGTGGAAAGGGAGGAGAGTAGGGTCGAAGAGGCAGAATCAGGAAACAGCAGGGAGAAGGATTTATCAGAAGGAAGAGATGATGGGATAGAAGAGAAGAGAGTAGTGGGGGAGAGAGAGCGAAGATTGCAACGACACGTGACCATCTGTGTAGGGGCTAAGTGGGTAGGGTTGGAGGGAAGGGAGACCGAAAAGGAAGCAAAGTAGTGATCAGAGACCTGGAGAGGGAAGATGAGCGTAATGCCTGCCATGTGAGTGGGACTGGTGAGGTCAAATTAGACAAAGAGGGGAAAGAAAGAGTTGGAAAGAAATTAATCAAAGGCAGACGTCGAGAGATTGAAGTTGCCCAGAATGATGAGTGGTGAGCCATCGTCAGGAAACTAGCTTATCAAGGGGTCAAGCTCATTGAGGAACTCTCTAAGGGCACCTGGTGGGTGATAGATGACAACAATGTTAAGTTTGAGTGGACAAGTGACAGTGACATAATGGAATTCAAATAAGGAGATGGACAGGTGAGGTTGAAAAGATTTCCACTTAGGCGAAATGAGTATACACACACACACACACACATGTTAATTGTAAAGAGTACACATGGAAACTTACTTTTGTGGCCATAATAGACAATTATCAAAACCCTCTTGACTTGGATCTTCATGACTCGTGGTTCATTGACATCAGTAAAATGTAAAATTATAATTTTAGGCACTAAAATATATATATATTTTTCAGTCTTGTTCTGAGACTTCCAGTGTTGAGCTCAATCTGTCTAGCCCACTCCCCTCAGTCTCAACCCATGTCTGCCTGCTGCTATGACTCAAACCCTCACTCTATGGCTCTACCCCCCTCTCTCCATCTCCCTCTCCCCTCCAGGTGTCTCCGGCTCAGCCTACCGGTGGACGGCGGCGGCGTGCGGTGGGGAACGACCCGGACGATAGACGACAGCGTTTCCTGGAGCGGAACCGGGCAGCCGCCTCACGCTGCCGACAGAAACGCAAAGTCTGGGTCAACTCCCTGGAGAAGAAGGCCGAGGAGCTCTCCTCCATGAACGTCTCCCTGGCGGTGAGTGTGTGTAAGGTCACACTACTCTGCTCTCATCTCTCCTTTCTTCAGCCACCCACTCATTGAGATATGTCTTTCGACCAGTTTGACCTGTCTGTCTCAGCATTATCGTTGCCTTTCTCTATCTGTGTGAGTCAACAGTCATGTCAGAGGGAAAAAAAGGAAAGCTCACACAGTTTAATGCTGCTATTCAGTTCCCCAATGCTTTATCACACACAGTTTAATGCTGCTATTCAGTTCCCCAATGCTTTATCACACACAGTTTAATGCTGCTATTCAGTTCCCCAATGCTTTATCACACACAGTTTAATGCTGCTATTCAGTTCCCAATGCTTTATCACACACAGTTTAATGCTGCTATTCAGTTCCCAATGCTTTATCACACACAGTTTAATGCTGCTATTCAGTTCCCAATGCTTTATCACACACAGTTTAATGCTGCTATTCAGTTCCCAATGCTTTATCACACACAGTTTAATGCTGCTATTCAGTTCCCAATGCTTTATCACACACAGTTTAATGCTGCTATTCAGTTCCCAATGCTTTATCACACACAGTTTAATGCTGCTATTCAGTTCCCAATGCTTTATCACACACAGTTTAATGCTGCTATTCAGTTCCCAATGCTTTATCACACACAGTTTAATGCTGCTATTCAGTTCCCAATGCTTTATCACACACAGTTTAATGCTGCTATTCAGTTCCCAATGCTTTATCACACACAGTTTAATGCTGCTATTCAGTTCCCAATGCTTTATCACACACAGTTTAATGCTGCTATTCAGTTCCCAATGCTTTATCACACACAGTTTAATGCTGCTATTCAGTTCCCAATGCTTTATCACACACAGTTTAATGCTGCTATTCAGTTCCCAATGCTTTATCACACACAGTTTAATGCTGCTATTCAGTTCCCAATGCTTTATCACACACAGTTTAATGCTGCTATTCAGTTCCCAATGCTTTATCACACACAGTTTAATGCTGCTATTCAGTTCCCAATGCTTTATCACACACAGTTTAATGCTGCTATTCAGTTCCCCAATGCTTTATCACACACAGTTTAATGCTGCTATTCAGTTCCCCAATGCTTTATCACACACAGTTTAATGCTGCTATTCAGTTCCCAATGCTTTATCACACACAGTTTAATGCTGCTATTCAGTTCCCAATGCTTTATCACACACAGTTTAATGCTGCTATTCAGTTCCCCAATGCTTTATCACACACAGTTTAATGCTGCTATTCAGTTCCCAATGCTTTATCACACACAGTTTAATGCTGCTATTCAGTTCCCAATGCTTTATCACACACAGTTTAATGCTGCTATTCAGTTCCCAGTGCTTTATCACACACAGTTTAATGCTGCTATTCAGTTCCCAGTGCTTTGTCACACACAGTTTAATTTTTATTTTATTTTATATTTCACCTTTATTTAACCAGGTAGGCTAGTTGAGAACAAGTTCTCATTTGCAACTGCGACCTGGCCAAGATAAAGCATAGCAGTGTGAACAGACAACAACAGAGTTACACATGGAGTAAACAATAGACAAGTCAATAACATGGTAGAAAAAAGACAATCTATATACAATGTGTGCAAAAGGCATGAGGTAGGCAATAAATTGAATAATTACAATTTAGCAGATTAACACTGGAGTGATAAATCATCAGATGATCATGTGCAAGAAGAGATACTGGTGTGCAAAAGAGCAGAAAAGTAAATAAATAAAAGCAGTATGGGGGTGAGGTAGGTAAATTGGGTGGGTAGTTTACAGATGGACTATGTACAGCTGCAGCGATCGGTTAGCTGCTCGGATAGCAGATTTTTAAAGTTGTTGAGGGAGATAAAAGTCTCCAACTTCAGAGATTTTTGCAATTCGTTCCAGTCGCAGGCAGCAGAGAACTGGAAGGAAAGGCGTCCAAATGAGGTTTTGGCTTTAGGGATGATCAGTGAGATACACCTGCTGGAGCGCGTGCTACGGGTGGGTGTAGCCATCGTGACCAGTGAACTGAGATAAGGCGGCACTTTACCTAGCATAGCCTTGTAGATGACCTGGAGCCAGTGGGTCTGACGCCGAACATGTAGCGAGGGCCAGCCGACTAGGGCATACAGGTCGCAGTGGTGGGTCGTATAAGGTGCTTTAGTAACAAAACGGATGGCACTGTGATAAACTGCATCCAGTTTGCTGAGTAGAGTATTGGAAGCTATTTTGTAGATGACATCGCCGAAGTCGAGGATCGGTAGGATAGTCAGTTTTACTAGGGTAAGTTTGGCGGCGTGAGTGAAGGAGGCTTTGTTCCGGAATAGAAAGCCGACTCTAGATTTGATTTTGGATTGGAGATGTTTGATATGAGTCTGGAAGGAGAGTTTGCAGTCTAGCCAGACACCTAGGTACTTATAGATGTCCACATATTCTAATATGCTGCTATTCAGTTCCCCAATGCTTTATCACACACAGTTTAATGCTGCTTTTCAGTCCCCAATGCTTTATCACACACAGTTTAATGCTGCTATTCAGTTCCCCAATGCTTTATCACACACAGTTTACTGCTGCTATTCAGTCCCCAATGCTTTATCACACACAGTTTAATGCTGCTATTCAGTTCCCCAATGCTTTATCACACACAGTTTAATGCTGCTATTCAGTTCCCCAATGCTTTATCACACACAGTTTAATGCTGCTATTCAGTTCCCCAATGCTTTATCACACACAGTTTAATGCTGCTATTCAGTTCCCCAATGCTTTATCACACACAGTTTAATGCTGCTGTCCCCAATGCTTTATCACACACAGTTTAATGCTGCTGTCCCCAATGCTTTATTACACACAGTTTAATGCTGCTGTCCCCAATGCTTTATCACACACAGTTTAATGCTGCTGTCCCCAATGCTTTATCACACACAGTTTAATGCTGCTGTCCCCAATGCTTTATTCTTGCCCCATACGTTGGAGATGTGCATAAAATGCTGCTTTCTTAAATGTTTTTCTCCATCTGCCCACGGACTACAGATAAACTGCCAGTTTGCTAAATCTGGCACATTTACAGCAATGTTAATTGATGTGCATTGTCCCAGTCCCCGAAAAATACATCAATAAATACATATCACTCTCATTTGCTTCATCAACAGTGACTTCAGACCATTGTTACCCCCTCTCTGTTTGTGTATTGGTGTGAGAAAACATAGCAGTATTGACTCATTGTTATTGTAATTATTAATAATAATAGTATTATTGACTCATTGTGTTACTGTCTCTTCAGAATGAGGTGTCTCTACTGAGGAACGAGGTGGCTCATCTCAAACAGCTGCTGCTGGCTCATAAGGACTGCCCTGTCACCACTCTACAGAAGAGCATGGGTGAGCCTGCTAGCTAGCGGCATCTAGAAAACACACTGAAACCTCTCATGCTGTTTGATGCAAAGCATTGTATAACGTTATATAGTCAGTGTGTTTGTCTAGATCAGATCACTACCGTGGCTTAGTCAGTGTCTAGATCAGATCACTACCATGACTTAGTCAGTGTCTAGTTCAGATCACTACCATGACTTAGTCAGTGTCTAGTTTAGATCACTACCGTGGCTTAGTCAGTGTCTAGTTTAGATCACTACCGTGGCTTAGTCCGTGTCTAGATCAGATCACTACCGTGGCTTAGTCCGTGTCTAGATCAGATCACTACCGTGGCTTAGTCCGTGTCTAGATCAGATCACTACCGTGGCTTAGTCAGTGTCTAGATCAGATCACTACCGTGGCTTAGTCAGTGTCTAGTTCAGATCACTACCGTGGCTTAGTCAGTGTCTAGTTCAGATCACTACCGTGGCTTAGTCAGTGTCTAGATCAGATCACTACCGTGGCTTAGTCGGTGGCTAGTTCCGATCACTACCGTGGCTTAGTCAGTGTCTAGTTTAGATCACTACCGTGGCTTAGTCAGTGGCTAGTTCAGATCACCATGGTAGGAATAAGGAAAAGGCTTTGTTGTTAGAACCAATGAGCCAGTAAGTACATATACTAAATGTATTTATTAATGGGGGTTAAGTGATTGAAATAGCTTGTTGTGGTTTCTGGTGCCTCTGTTCTTTCTACCATGTAAACTCATCCCTGGAACTCTTGTGTCTGTGCTGTAGGAGAAGACAGCATAATGAAAGACGTGTCGGAGCCCACCGGCTCCCCAGCACCCGTCATCCAGCACAGCTCCCTGCCCAGTCCCTCTCCTTCCTCGGGCCCCAATGGGATAAGTATCCGGGCGGCCGCCGAGGCCATGTCAGTGCTGGCTAGGATGGGTCAACACCAGCAGCACCAGCAGAGGAGAGAAGAGAGGGATGGAGGGAGAGATGTGAGGGATGGACCCTCCTCCCACGTCATCATGGCCACACATTGGCACCACTCTGCCAGATGATGAGCGTATCACACACCACAGCCCGGGACTGTACGGCTCACACAGCACCAGGCACCACCCTACACGGGCAGGAGGAGAGCACAGGAGAGGGTAGAGGAGGAAGAGAGCAACTCAAAAAAAGTCACACCTTCCTAGTCAAATAAACCTTCTCAGGTGAGCAGAGGAGTAGTTACATGATACAATCCTCCCTCCTCTACTCTCTGCCCGTGCTGTGGCGGACATTTTTGTGTCAGCCACTTTTGTGTCAGGCCTGGAGCCTTGCTGGAGCTCAGCAACAACAGCCTTCTGGGAATGGACCGGGACGATAGAAGAGGAAGAGCTTCCTGTTCTGTTCAATATGCCATATATAGACTACATATAGGGGCTGGACTCAACTCCCCTCAAGCCATCCTCAAGCCCTTATGAACTTCACTGGACTGTAGGACTGCATAGCATCGTCCCGAGTGTCGTAACTGTCATTGTGATAAACTTGGACACTCAGACTCTAACACACAGTAACACACAGATACCAGACACATATACTCAGCGTAAACATTGAATTGATTCATGTTTGTTGTTTATCAAGTGATATACCAAAGCCCTGATCACTGCAGGGGTCCGTACTATTGTAACAGGCGGTTGTGGCCTTGCTCTCCTGCACATGTTGACACGTTTTATTCACACACAAAAATGGGTTTTAATGATTGAAGCTCCAACTCCATAGATGCAATAGTTTTGTATACTCTAAAATATTTTCAATTTGGTCTGTTGAATCCCTAGCAGTTTTGTAAGCAATTACATTTCGAGTATCTGTCGCAGTTGTTCACGAAAAAGCTTGACCTCATTTTTAGCCCTGTATGATACATTTTATATAGCGTGTGTGTGTGTGTGGGGTGTGTGTATGTACATCAATGTATGTACATCAAGCAGTTTGTTTATTCAAGGTCTGATAAAACAAGATCTGATTTGGTAGCATTTGACTTCTTGTTATATTAGCGTCTTTGTTGTATTCCTGTGCAGCTTTCTTTTACAACTTTAGCGGCACATTACTATTTGCAGCTTGGGACATAGAGAACCAAATTATCTTTTGTGTGACAGAAACAGAAAGCTAAAAATAATGTATTTAGTGTACACTCATTTACAAATGATTTATACACTTAAGTGTTTTTCAAAGAAAGGCTTTTCACTTTTAGCTTCAGAATCTCTTTGGGACTGCATCTGACTAAACAAATCCAACCTCCTCTCCTCTGTCTAACCATTTGCTCTTTCCCATGCAATTTTTGTATTTATTTGTTTCTAAATGTATGTCATTACCATCGTTTATGAAATCTTATCTGATAGAAAGCTTTTTCTAACTGGCCTTTGTAACCCTCGTCTGTTTCCTGAACCTTCTCGGTGTGGTGCTTCATCCTTGCTGCTTTCTGGAGCGTGATTGGCTGCTCTTAAGTCTCCAGGGTCGCGTTCATTAGGTACCAAACAGGACAAAACGGACTGAAATAACAAGGCATGTGCTCATTTTCATTTGCCGTTGCAAAACGTTATGAAACGTTTACCATTGAGTGCACTAATGAACACAAACCTGTCTGGTCTTTACTAATGACTCTATCCAAAACAAAGCCATGTTACTCTTTAGCCGAGCGTGTATGTGTGTGTTTTTACAGACAGCACTGACACATCTGGACTCAGACAGAGACACACACTCAGACAGAGACACACACTGTTTGAAAACGATTTTGCCTTAAAGAATCACTTTCGTGCCTCCGACATCCTCCTCAAAGATTGGGTTGCATGAAAAAACCTTATGGGTCTGCCTTAGGAAGAAAAAAAGTTTAAAAAAAATTAAAGGCCATTAGCAATGGGTAACAACTGATTAGCTTTTTTTGCACGGTGAGAATTTTTCGTATTGTAGATGCCTTAAAAAAAAAATCAGGAGTAAAATGTCACCATGGCGTCTCACCACATTATCATTGTTGTGTGTTGTACACTGCCATCTAGTGGAGTAATTTGACCTTCACCTTCTCTCACAAGGATGGGAAATGGAACTTTGAGGGAAATTCTTTCAGAACTCCTATGGCAGTCTCAGAACAGTTTAAATTCTTCAGGGATCTCCCCCCTATTTAGTTTTAGACATTTTGTTTTTAGAAAAACAAACCACCTAAACAAGTTATTAATCTTGTTGTTTTGTATTTGTACAGAACTTCCCCCCCACCATCGATCTAATTATGTGTAACCATTTGCAGTGTTTAATCCTGCAGAAATAACTAGGGTATCAGTCCCAAAAACATAAGCGCATGTCTAAATGCACTCAAATATGCAGGTTTATCGTTAATTATTTGTTTAGTTTTTAAAGTTTTTGTGTCAACTTTGGTTTGTCCTGAATACAGGTTCTCTTTCAGTAACATCAAAAGTTTGCTATTTCTTTTGTCTTGATAATGTATTTTATACATAATGGGATTGTTTCCGGATCCAGATTAAGCTTAGTTCTACACTAAAAAGCATGTTCAATGGAGATACTTCTTAGTCCAGCTAGATTCAATCTGTGTTCAGGAAACTGGCCCAACAAGGATTGCTACTCAGTAACTACTGACACATCTCACATGACTGAACCGCTTTCTACTACAGTCCCAATAGTAAACCCTATTCCCGATTTTATTACACTACTTTTGACCAGGGCTCTGTACTATATAGGGAATAGGGTGCGATTTGGTATGCTACCCTACAGTGACCGTCCCAATGGTGACCCTGTCAGGCGTTGTGTAGTACTCTGAGCTGGCACTAGCTAGCTGTCCCTTTTATAAATAGACGATTGTTCATATGAAATGGAAAAAAACTCAACTTTATTTAGCTTTCATGTCAGTTAATTGTCATTGGCACTTTGTTCTTCTCTTTTTTTTTTTTCTCCTCCAGTATTTTTTAAATTGCGTGCTATTGTCACGAGGACTATATACAAATACTCTGGCATGATAAACGCTTCTTCTGTTATACATTTTTGTGTTGTAATGATAAGATATAGAAATGTATTTGTTTTAGTACATCAAGTTCTTTTTGATTTTTCCTATCAAAAAGACTTGCTGTAACCCAACTGTTTGTATCAGCCGGACTACGCCGGAACCATAGAATTGGAATCATGATTCTAATCCTATGGCTGGAAACTCTGCTTTGTCTGGACTGCTTGTTACTGACAAATCAACTTAGTTTTTTTGACATTGTTTTCATGGAAATCTGTTTGTTTACCCCTCTCAAAATATGAAGTTGTTGTGAACAAGTAACAGAATTGTATAAGAAAAATAACAATTTTACCTATGAAGACAATTGGAAAAGTTGCAATTTGTTTTGTATTTAAATTTTTCATTCACACTCCCATGAAAGAATTGTTGGACTGATCATTTTTGAAATTGTCATTATTGTACTGTACATATCTGTACTAGGCTATATGAATATATTTACTTTTCCATGCATGTCTAAGTGAAACTACTATGAACACTTACCGTGCTGCAGCTTTAATTAAACAAATAACTTAATGGATATCAAACGTTTCTGTAATATTTGATTCAGACAATTTAACAATAGATTCTCTTAATTCATTTCAATCTCAATTTAAAGGGGTTTATTGGCATGGGAAACATATGTTTACATTGCCAAAGCAAGTGAAATAAACAATAAACATCACTCACAAGGTCAAAAGGGTTTAGAGATGTTTTGAATGTTATTGTCTATATAGTGTTGTAATGATGTGCAAATAGTTTAAGTACAAAGGGGAAAATAAATATGGGTTGTATTTACAATGGTGTTTGTTCTTCACTGGTTGCCCTTTTCTTGTGGCAACAGGTCACAAATATTGCTGCTGTGATGGCACACTGTGGTATTTCACCCAATAGATATGGGAGTTGATCAAAATTGGATTTGTTTGTGGGTCTGTGTAATCTAAGGGGAGTGTGTCTAATATGGTCATACAATTGGCAGGAGGTTAGAAAGTGCAGCTCTCTCTGTGTGTGTGTGTGTGTGTGTGTGTTACATGTTCACTTAAGATTTATCAATTCTGCAGTAGCCTATCCCTGTACTGAAGATCTTTGGCCAACTAATCTGTGCAGTCCTTACCTTGTAATCACTAAATGCATGCTTGCCATCTGTAACTGCATCAGCGATTTACTGAGGACTATAATGAGAGCGTCAACATCAAGGATAAGAGTGATATTTTCCTGGCTCAGAAACAGACTAAGGTGGTTACTTGGCGTGGGCCAGTGCGCACGTGGTCCGTCGTCGCGTCATTTAGCCACCTGAATGATCCTTCCAAATGTACCCCTACTAGCTAACTTCTGGAACACAATTGATTACGTTCCTAACAGACTAAGGGAGTATTTTTTGGACAACTGTTTTCATATTTTCTCTAAGGTGACCCATGGAATCAGCAGGGTGGCCACCTTAATATTTTCTGAAGGAAACCCCCTGATGTTGGAGGCATGCTTATCTTAAACCACCCCATACAGACCCAATTCGATCGACCGTACATCTACACTACGATATGAAACGTTGATTTGAACATTCTGACCAACTAGTGGGTCATGCGGCGCCCCACTGTCTGATTCATTCCGCTTGGTTTCTGATGATAGTTGTCGATTATATCGACTGATTGCAATTGTATCGGGTGCTGACACAGTCTACACTATCATGCATATGAGATGGTAGGCCAGCGAGGCCACACGTTGTTAAGATAAGTATATGACTACTCACCCAGGTTATCTTTAGTGTGTCATATAAATTAAACTGTACTGATGCAAATGTAGGATTTACAACTATACGATATAATCCGTTTTATTGTACACAGTTGTAACATCTCTAGATCAACACGAGAGGGAGGACAAGCTGTATGTCTCGATATTTAGCATGTTTTGGGTGCAGTAATTTGCCATGCCGCTAGTGTGATTATAGTACAGACGAGAGATCGCGTGACCGTTAATTATTTGCCATTGGTGAATTCTCCCTCTTATGGCGGAGGGAGCAGTCGGCGCAATGGATTGTCACTTCAATTCAAATGCATATTTCGTGTTTTGAAGGCAGTATTTTGAAATAGAAGAGATTTCGTTTTTACTTAAAGCACACTTTGTTGTATTCTTTTTACGTCATGGCGGACCGTGGCGTGGATTTTTCCGGTATACCTAAAGAGGTTCGAGACCATTTGGCGGAGTTGGAATTGGAGCTATCGGAAGGTAAGGAGGCTAATGTAGGCGAGTGAATTCAAATTCACACCATGTAGCTTGCTCACTAACCCACACCGGTATCGATCAAATTAGCACTATGTTTATCTTAGTGTACAAGGTGAATAGCAACATTTGAAGCTAATATAGACACACAACCATATTCAGCCAGTAATGCCTGGATGGCTAGCCAGCTAGCAACCCTTTTCTGTTAGCGTTGCATTGACAGACAGTAGAAAGAGAATGGCTCAACCGTGGCCGTGGGTTCTCTTGTCTGTGACGGTTTCGTACTAGTCTAGGTTTAATCATTCAAATCAATCATTTCATAGCTGTTCTATATGTAAAGCAATTGATTAATCTGTATTCTCTTACATATCCATGATTGAATATCAAAGCCACACTTGTCAGAATCATCTGCTAAATTTGGTAATCCATGTACCTTCTCATCTGCTAAATTTGGTAATCCATGTACCTTCTCATCTGCTAAATTTGGTAATCCATGTACCTTCTCATCTGCTAAATTTGGTAATCCATGTACCTTCTCATCTGCTAAATTTGGTAATCCATGTACCTTCTCATCTGCTAAATTTGGTAATCCATGTACCTTCTCATCTGCTAAATTTGGTAATCCATGTACCTTCTCATCTGCTAAATTTGGTAATCCATGTACCTTCTCATCTGCTAAATTTGGTAATCCATGTACCTTCTCATCTGCTAAATTTGGTAATCCATGTACCTTCTCATCTGCTAAATTTGGTAATCCATGTACCTTCTCATCTGCTAAATTTGGTAATCCATGTACCTTCTCATCTGCTAAATTTGGTAATCCATGTACCTTCTCATCTGCTAAATTTGGTAATCCATGTACCTTCTCATCTGCTAAATTTGGTAATCCATGTACCTTCTCATCTGCTAAATTTGGTAATCCATGTACCTTCTCATCTGCTAAATTTGCTAATCCATGTACCTTCTCATCTGCTAAATTTGCTAATCATGTATCTTCTTGACCATCAACTCACGGTTGGTGTCTAGAACCCGTATGTTCCTGTGTTAACCTGACGGTGACATTACCAGTCAGTGGATGTATTAATGGAATGCGGGGGTTGCAGTCGAGTAATTCTGCATTGCACAACCTACTGTGTGGGTTTGTGACTGCAGAATGGTAGATAACAGCATATGTATATATTCTTATTCCATTACTTAGATATGTATGTATTAGGTATTTGTTGTGGAATTGTTAAGATTACTTGTTAGATATTGCTGCACTGTCGGAACTATAAGCACAAGCATTTCGCTACACTCGCAATAATACAATATGACAGTCATTGTGATGAAACGTCAGTACTGATACAAATCACCTATCATACAGTACATTCACCTGTTGTCTCTAGCATTTAAAATGTTGCTATGAGTCAACTTAGCGTAGGACAGGATGTGATGTCATACGGCCCTCTGCATGGCTTGACCTGAGAGAGTAACCTTTTCACACACCAATGACATAGGCTTCTTCATTTGCTTAGGCACACTCAATATGAGTTTGAGCTGTGTGTGTGTTAGTTGTGGCAGGGAAGTGTTTGTTGTGTGTGTGGCCACATGTGGCACAGGCCCCCCATCCCTACCTCCCTCTCTCTCCAACAGCTGCACTATAACATCATTGTTTGGCCCTGGGATGCGTTAAGTAGGATGGAGCGGTGTTAAGCGTTTAATGAAACAGAAACAGTACTGTCCTGAACGGCCAGTTGATGAACGGCGTGATTATGCCTGCCTGTTGATTGATTGTTGTATGGTGTGCTATACAAGTTTTGCGATTACAAAAATAAATATATATATATTTATTTTTTATTATTATTTTTAATGGCCACACTCACCAAATCAGAGGAAACGTACCTCAAAAGCCTTTTAAAGAATGGTGCGCACTGTTTTGGGGAAACGTGCCATTCAGTACAAACTGCCACACACAACGTAACAAACGTTGAACCGAACTGAACGCACCCCTGGTGTAACAGTATAACTTTAAACCGTCCCCTCGCCCCGACACGGGCGCGAACCAGGGACCCTCTGCACACATCAACAACTGACACCCACGAAGCGTCGTTACCCATCGCTCCACAAAAGCCGCTGCCCTTGCAGAGCAAGGGGCAACACTACTTCTAGGTTTCAGAGCAAGTGACGTAACTGATTGAAACGCTATTAGCGCGTACCTGCTAACTAGCTAGCCATTTCACATCCGTTACACTGGGGCTGCTGCCTATGTACCTAGACATGAAACACTGGTCACTTTAATAATGTTCAAAAACTGTTTTACCCACTTCATATGTGTATATACTGTATTCTAGTCAAGGCTTATGTACCGAAAGTTCAATGTGTTTTCAGTGCATTTTCAACTCTACTGATATTTTTTTTGAACAAAAACTGTTTTGTTCAACAGCAAATGTTTCTACTCTGGTCTTGTCATGTGATCTCTAGCCAACGTCTCGCAGATGTGGTGCAGGAAGACCATGCGGGTAGGCTAGTCTACATAATGGGATTATTATGGATAAGAGTGAGAATAGGTTTATCTGTCAAATGGCAATCAGGCGTTGATCATCATGTCACCAGAATAAGACCCTCAATATTTATTGGAAAGGAGCATCAAGATCACCATCAACTTTCTCCACCCTGTGAAGTTCATCATAACTTATTTCATCTGTAGCCGAATAAACTGCATGGTTTCCCGAGTCGTAGTGGGAGGACCACACACCATATCATCACGTGACTCCAAGTTTACTTTGATATGATGGTTATTAAATCAATATTTGCTCATTTAAAAGCATTTCCACTGCCATTTCTCACATAAATTTTACCAACACAAAAAGATCCCACCATGTTGAATGAGTAAATGACCTGTCTGCATTTATAAAATTGTACCCTAACTTCCTGTTTCTGTCACAGCTGTTGTGATTAAAAAAAATACTGTATGACTTTGGATGGAAACATATTTTGTCCCCCAACCTGCCTGCCCTTGGTCATAACAAACACCACCACAGAACAGAGCCGCACCGAAGCGGAAATGCCTGTTGGGTTGTTTAGAGGAGAACAGAGGCAAGCCAAGTGTCCTCTTAAATAACAAGCCAGTTGTGTGTGTGTGTGTGTGTGTGTTAAGCCCCCAGTGACCAGTGAGGACAATGAGCCTCATTCAGCTGGTCACAGCCATGGTGGCAGTTAGTAGGCCATTCAACTAGACTCTTTGGCACCCTATTCCTCTTTAGCCTATAGTGCACTGCTTTTGACCAGGGTAGTGCGCTATATAGGGTGCCATTTGGAACCTAGCCTTGGTGTGCTGCAGTGGCATGAGCGGATCTTATAGGAAGGAAGGAAGGGAGGGAGGGAGGGGTCAGACATAGTTAGGAAGATTGTGTGTCTGTGTGTTCAAAGCCCCCCTGTGTTGTGTTTGTTAGTGTTCAGCCAGGAGTGACTAGGCGGGACTGACCTGGCCTAGCTAAGTGTTGTTTCTCCTACTTGATGGTTGACAAATGTCCCAACTTTATTTCTCATGGTTTACAGAAGCATTAGGCCTATTTTCTGCTTGTTGAGGTATTTGCCTTCGCCAGCAAGGGTTCATTGAGTTTACTTTTGGTGTTTTGGGATACTAAGGCAGGCCTATGACAGAGGTCGGTTGATATTTGAATCTGGTCTTTGTCTGTTGCTGCTTTCATATTGTTCCATAAGAAACAGTTTTCTGCATTTTCTCTTTTTAACATCTTCAGAAACGAGAAACACAGGAGCTCTGCTGCCGTGTGTGTGGTGTGTCTGTGTGGTGTCTTTGTGTGCCTGTGTGTGAGTTTGTGGACAATATGATGAGGTCCTGCCTTACCTACT
Organism: Salvelinus fontinalis; assembly: GCF_029448725.1. Taxonomy (NCBI): domain Eukaryota; kingdom Metazoa; phylum Chordata; class Actinopteri; order Salmoniformes; family Salmonidae; genus Salvelinus; species Salvelinus fontinalis. Next base: position 14,569,432 of record NC_074695.1, read on the forward strand.
TACTGACTTCAACTACTGCTGCGGTGGCCAGTCCAGATTATTGCCAGTTGCTTCCAATCTAGGCCGGCCAGCCAGGCAGGCAGCCAGGCAGGCAAGGGAGCTAGTGGATCTAGAGAAACGCAGACAGAAACAGCCTCGGAGGCATTGAAATGGGGACAGTCTGAAGAATAAGGACATCAGCAGCACATTGCTATGCTACGCTATCATCCAGAAATTTAGTAGCAGTCTAGACCTACTAGTTTTTCTTTCTAATGCTTGGAGCTGTGCTTGACCGAGCTCTCTCTTGCGCAATGTAGCCTAACCAATGGAATAGTTCCCAAAGTGTAAATTCAAACATCACCCCAATACCTCAAAGTATAATTTGAAAGAATTAAAATGCTATTTGAACCCAGGTGACGTCCGACTCGTTAATCGTCCAACTACAACCATTAGTGACAGCACTGTAGATAAGACACGATGGAGGACAAGAATAAGGAAGGTCCTTCACTTCCACTTCCTTCCCTTGGTCAAGTTGTCTGAACTGAACTGTGGACAAGGTGGATGGGATTGAGCCTGCAGTAAAGTACCATGTTATATTTTCCTGCCAGCCAGAGCCTAGAGGGCTTTACTTGAGACAGATGACAGGCTTGTGACTGACAGATCGTTCCTTCCTCTAGTTTTATAACAGCTGATGAGCCTTGTGTTTTGTTGCTCTATCAGACCTGGGTTTAAGTATAAGTTGACATCATGGCTTGCCTGGTTAAATGGACCAATGGAATAGTCCCAAATCTGTAAACACAGCCCATTTGGGACTCCAGGCAGTCCCAACACTTGAAGTATTTGAAAGGTTTCAAATAGTATTTGAACCCAGGTTTATGTGGTGTGTGTTTATAGAGGTAGGGTTAAAGTCTCTGGCCATAACTGGTAACAAGGACTTAAAAGCTGAGAGAGATGCATTATGTCCAGCTTGAAGCTCAGCCAAGCATCCCCCTACTCTCTCTAGGGGCTTTAGACTCAACTGGACATGATACTGTGGGTCTTGTTAACTCTTGTACCAGATGTTGGTTGGAACAAGCACTTGTTGTGAGTTCATAGGCTATACAGTAAAGCTTGCACCAATTCAGACCGTATTGAAATGGGCTAGCTAGCCTATATCAGATTGACAAGCAGTTGTTGTATTCAGGCAAGAGTGCATCTTATGTGACTTGTTTTGTGCCAAGACTCAGGGTTCGATACTGCGGCCATCATGATTTATTCAAACAGTAATGTAAGAGGCAACAACGGCACAGGAATGCCTCTGTGTGTGTGTGTCAGGGTTCCACATACAGGGAGGTTCTGAAAACCCTCCGGGCCAGTCAATCATCCCCGTCAGTGGCCCGCTTGGGCCAATGAAAATAATATTTGAACAATGCCTTTTTTAGTCTTGGTTATATAATGGATGAAAAAAGGTTCCTGAAGCTGAAGCCAATTTCTGAAGCCAGTTTCACAAAAAGGAACTCAGTTGGGGTCTCAGCTTCCTGTTGAGAGGTTGAATAGTAGAATAGGCCGTGCTGCTATTCCAGTTTCAACTGTTCTGCCTGCGGTTATGGAACCCCTACCTGTCCCAGACCTGCTGTTTTCAACTCTTAATGATCGGCTATGAAAAGCCAACTGACATTTATTCCTGATTATTATTTGACCATGCTTGTCACTAATGAACATTTTGAACATCCTGGCCATGTTCTGTTATAATCTCCACCCGGCACAGCCAGAAGAGGACTGGCCACCCCTCATAGCCTGGTTCCTCTCTAGGTTTCTTCCTAGGTTCCTGCCTTTCTAGGGAGTTTTTCCTAGCCACTGTGCTTCTACACCTGCATTGCTTGCTGTTTGGGGTTTTAGGCTGGGTTTCTGTACAGCACTTCGAGATATTAGCTGATGTACGAAGGGCTATATAAAATAAACTTGATTTGATTTGAATAGTAGAATACACAAGGTGCAATTTATGAAATGTGGTTGTGCATCAGGAGTCACTCAATTAACCCATGTCAGCAATTTATTTTAGATTAGGAATTTAGTCTAGCAGCCAGCTAGCTGCATTTATAGTAAGCATGGTCAAATTACCGACCTGGATTAGGCCCATTTGATCATCTGTTATGATATTAAAAACATTTGCCTCCACCCTATGGTAAAATGTGTAGAATTGCAGGAAATGTGCTGTAAAACAGCATTTTCTTCGCGCCGCCCCATGGCAAAATATGTAGAATTGCAGGACATAAACTTTTTGTCTCTTCGCTGTCACGAGGGGGGCCGCTAACAGATGGTTGTTGGGTGGAGGTAAGACCGACAGTGGTAGGAAAGATGTTCCAAGTTATATCTTCCAGTAAATGCTAATAAAATAATGGGTATGCAAAACAGATATTTAAAAAGTCTTGAAAAGTCTTAAAAAGGTTGAATATTTGCGATGCGCAATTCCGTCATTATGGAATAGCCTGCCTTGAAAATCAGACATTTCCTCTAGGCTATGGTCCTTGAAAAATCAGACATTTCCTCTAGGCTATGGTCCTGGAAAAATCAGACATTTCCTCTAGGCTATGGTCCTTGAAAATCTGAAAATCAGACATTTCCTCTAGGCTATGGTCCTTGAAAAATCAGACATTTCCTCTAGGCTATGGTCCTTGAAAAATCAGACATTTCCTCTAGGCTATGGTCCTTGAAAAATCAGACATTTCCTCTAGGCTATGGTCCTTGAAAAATCAGACATTTCCTCTAGGCTATGGTCCTTGAAAAATCAGACATTTCCTCTAGGCTATGGTCCTTGAAAAATCAGACATTTCCTCTAGGCTATGGTCCTTGAAAAATCAGACATTTCCTCTAGGCTATGGTCCTTGAAAAATCAGACATTTCCTCTAGGCTATGGTCCTTGAAAAATCAGACATTTCCTCTAGGCTATGGTCCTTGAAAAATCAGACATTTCCTCTAGGCTATGGTCCTTGAAAATCAGACATTTCCTCTAGGCTATGGTCCTTGAAAATCTGAAAATCAGACATTTCCTCTAGGCTATGGTCCTTGAAAATCAGACATTTCCTCTAGGCTATGGTCCTTGAAAAGTCTTGAAGTTCTACTGCTCCGATATAATTATTCTGTGATTTAATTTCTGACCAGTTTTTTGAGAGATGTAGGAGCTTTCGTTTGTTTCCTGCCATTTAAATTGAAGGGTATTGCGTTAGTCTGTTGCTGTAAAACCATGTGTTGTCATCAACTTGGTTTCTCGTTTTAAAACATGATACAGTAACCACTCAATAACTCTTCAACATCTCTAATGGCGAGACTTACCAATGTCTGTATGAACCTTGAATAGGCTACTTGCTCGGCCTGCAAAGGAAAGATGAAAATCACCTGCTATTGAAATGATGCACATATCAGTCGCTTTCCTGTCAGATTTTGACTTGGGACAGTATTTTTTTCATTCGGGCCAGTAGCTTTCAGTTGGCACTGGCCCGGTGTGCCACTGGCAAATGTACCGGAATGTCGATCCCTTCTGTGTGCAGTACGCGTAGGGCCTATGTGTCTACCACTTAGTGTAGCCATTACAGCCTGTTTTTGCGTAGATGGAAAGGCCTGGTAGAATCATGATTATTTGTCTCAACACCATCACAAGTGCACTACAGAAACTACTCTAGCCAAACACAAGGTATTAGATTTTCCCCAGACCATAAAAATGGTCCCCTGATGTGGTCTAAGCATTGTTGTGGACTTAGAGCATCCAATTTAGTTGTTTTTCTATACATTTTGAGAAAACCTGAATCGCAGTCCTACTCTTTTTTTTCTCTTCTTTCCCCCCCATTTTTTATTATAATAAAAAACAAAAATTGGTATCAAGTATATCTTTTTAATTCTGCCTTCTAGAGGATTTTGCAGAAAATAGCACATGGCACTTTGAAATCTGCGATAAAAATATTGTATTTTTCTTTGCTTTTACGTAGTGCTGAGCTATGTGTTTTTTGAGGTTGTTTGATAATAAAAATCGGTTTGGATAATAATTTAAAAAAATGCATGACATTACAATGATTTTAGAGCTTTTTAATGGAAATTCCAAAGCCAAAAATAGTGAACATTAAATTTCCAAAACATTGAAGATATTCCATTGTCTCTGTCATGTCCACATTGGGTAGAAGCCAATAGAAAGATTTTATATTTTTATGAAATAATAAAATATTTCAGTTTTATTACTTTGTTTTTATTTGACATAATTATTTTTCACTCTTTAAAGTAATCTCATCTCTGTTCAGCCAGCCAGCCAGACCATCTAATGTTATCTATGTGCCCACATACTGTACTGTCTGTAGTCATCCTATTTATCTAGCCTGCCTAAGTATACAGCAGAGCTGTCTGACAATCATTTTACTACTTCTTCAAAGTAGATAAGGCACACTTTCACTAACTGTCTGTCCCTCTGGTCGTTATATCAAATCAAATGTATTTCTATAGTCCTTCTTACATCAGCTGATATATCAAAGTGCTGTACAGAAACCCAGCCTAAAACCCCAAACAGCAAGCAATGCAGGTGTAGAAGCACGGTGGCTAGGAAAAACTCCCTAGAAAGGCCAAAACCTAGGAAGAAACCTAGAGAGGAACCAGGCTATGAGGGTTGGCCAGTCCTCTTCTGGCTGTGCCGGGTGGAGATTATAACAGAACATGGCCAAGATGTTCAAATGTTCATAAATTACCCTCATAGTCAAATAATAATAATCACAGTAGTTGTCGAGGGTGCAGCAAGTCAGCACCTCAGGAATAAATGTCAGTTGGCTTTTCATAGCTGATCATTAAGAGTATCTCTACCGTTACATACATTCCTCTCTCATGCGGTCTGTACGTATTTAACCGAACGTAGAATGCGTAAAAGTGTATCTGTCCAGAGATCTGTATATAATGACGATGTTCCTGTCCCCTCCCCAGAGGTGGGAACGCAGGCGACAAGCGTAGATCCAAAATAAGCCCATAGAAAGTCATCCCCTCTTCCTCTCTGATGCCCCAGACGGAAAAAACAAGTGCAATGGATTTTATATGTAATTTACATTTACATTTACATTTAAGTCATTTAGCAGACGCTCTTATCCAGTAATGACTTTACTTGCATAAACTGTGGATGGAAACATGGTCAATATATACTGAACAAAATATAAACGCAACATGTAAAGTGTTGGTCCCATGTTTCATGAGCTGAAATAAAAGATCCCAGAAATGTTCCATACTCACAACAATCTTATTTCTCAAAAATGTTGGGCACAAATTTGTTTACATCCCTGTTAGTGAACATTTCTCCTTTTCTCTACTGTGAATAGTTAATGATGTTTCCCATCCCATGTTTCTCCTTCGGGTGGACAAAGGGCTGAATAATTCACATGCTCTCAATTTTAAATGTTTTGATTTAACTAGGCAAGTCGGTTAAGAACAAATTCTTATTTACAATGATGGCCTAGGAACTGCCTTGTTCAGGGGCAGATCGGCAGATTTTTTTTACCTTGTCAGCTCGGGGGTTCGGCTGTCACCACTCGTCTCTGTCCCAGGAGGCGCGGCTGTCACCGCTCGTCTCTGTCCCAGGAGGCGCGGCTGTCACCGCTCGTCTCTGTCCCAGGAGCCGCGGCTGTCACCGCTCGTCTCTGTCCCAGGAGGCGCGGCTGTCACCGCTCGTCTCTGTCCCAGGAGGCGCGGCTGTCACCGCTCGTCTCTGTCCCAGGAGGCGCGGCTGTCACCGCTCGTCTCTGTCCCAGGAGGCGCGGCTGTCACCGCTCGTCTCTGTCCCAGGAGGCACGGCTGTCACCGCTCGTCTCTGTCCCAGGAGGCACGGCTGTCACCGCTCGTCTCTGTCCCAGGAGGCGCGGCTGTCACCGCTCGTCTCTGTCCCAGGAGGCGCGGCTGTCACCGCTCGACTCTGTCCCAGGAGGCGCGGCTGTCACCGCTCGTCTCTGTCCCAGGAGGCGCGGCTGTCACCGCTCGTCTCTGTCCCAGGAGGCGCGGCTGTCACCGCTCGTCTCTGTCCCAGGAGGCACGGCTGTCACCGCTCGACTCTGTCCCAGGAGGTGTGTGTGTGTCATCCTACCCCACATGTAGTTGTTGAGGTGTATGTACCAACAACTTGGGTCATGTTGAGTGGACAGGGAATGGGTTCCTCCTGGAAGAGGCACTTGGGTCATGTTGAGTGGTCAGGGAATGGGTTCCTCCTGGAAGAGGCACTTGGGTCATGTTGAGTCAACAGGGAATAGGTTCCTCCTGGAAGAGGCTCTTGGGTCATGTTGAGTCAACAGGGAATGGGTTCCTCCTGGAAGAGGCTCTTGGGTCATGTTGAGTGGTCAGGGAATGGGTAGGAGGAGGAGTTAACCCAGGTTGGATAAGTTCAGGTTGTCTCCAGTAGGCATGAAACAGTAGGCAGCGCACATTTCTTTCCTTTCAAATTGATAACGACCCAGCTCTTCTTGGATCAAAACCTTAATCGGTAGCTTGCAGATTCACACGCTTCAAAACGTCACTACAGAATATTGCTCTAGCCTCGTTGTTGTAACATGAGACAGGAGACATTCTCTCTTGGCCTAGGTTAAATCAGATTGACAAAGCATGACTTTCCACATGTTTAGAGGCAGGGTATATATTCTCACTGTTAAACCATGCATGAAGTTAGCATTAGGCCTAATCACTGCATTTAGGCTCAGCGTCTCCCCTTCAGGGCAAAGCTAGGTCAGCCCCAGCAGAGTGACAGAACCTGTTCTCTGGGACAATCACAGGAGCTGTTCACCTTTTACTAAGAGAGTGAGTGGGATGCACCTGTTTCACATTAATACTTCATAGAGCTATGTCAGGTGATGAATTGGGGGGGGGGGGGGGGCTGAAGTTGGATTTACTCTGTCTTAAAAGGATACTGCGAGATTCTGTTCTACGTACCTGGAGTCAGATTAATTTGTGGATACAATGTTTGTATGAAGGAAGTTAGTGGTAGTTTCGCGAGCCAATGCTAACTAGCGTTAGCGCAATGACTGGAAGTCTACAGGTACGGTACCTCAGCTTGTTGTTTTGACTTGAGAGTAAACTAAACCGGGAGTGGGCAAAATACATCAGCGCATTCAATATTTTTGTTGTGGGCAAACAAAAAAACACTCCAGGCCTCTCTTGAACATCTAAAACTAGTAGTATGTTTTATAATGGACCTATATAGAGTGGTGCCTTGTAGTGGACCTATATAGAGTGGTGCCTTGTAGTGGACCTATATAGAGTGGTGCCTCGTAGTGGACCTATATAGAGTGGTGCCTCGTAGTGGACCTATATAGAGTGGTGCCTCGTAGTGGACCTATATAGAGTGGTGCCTCGTAGTGGACCTATATAGAGTGGTGCCTCGTAGTGGACCTATATAGAGTGGTGCCTCGTAGTGGACCTATATAGAGTGGTGCCTCGTAGTGGACCTATATAGAGTGGTGCCTCGTAGTGGACCTATATAGAGTGGTGCCTCGTAGTGGACCTATATAGAGTGGTGCCTCGTAGTGGACCTATATAGAGTGGTGCCTCGTAGTCGACCTATATAGAGTGGTGCCTCGTAGTGGACCTATATAGAGTGGTGCCTCGTAGTGGACCTATATAGAGTGGTGCCTCGTAGTGGACCTATATAGAGTGGTGCCTCGTAGTGGATCTATATAGAGTGGTGCCTCGTAGTGGACCTATATAGAGTGGTGCCTCGTAGTGGACCTATATAGAGTGGTGCGTTGTAATTGATTTTGACAAACAAGTCGGTCCCCAAAAAATTCAGTGACCCTCTGTTGAATTTCGAAATACTGATGTGGCCCTCGAGCCAAAATGTTTTCCCACCCCTGTGCTAAACTAAACTGCCTTGGAGTCAGTCAGAGGCCCAGCGGATTCCTATAGGCATGTGCTGACACCTACCACCACTATAACCACCACATGCCAGTCACTCACTCACTCACCCAGATTTTGCAAGTTACAAATCTATCATCACTGCAGAGAGGAAAGGCATTGTGTTACTAAAATGCAACTGTCACATTCTCTGATTTACATGTATCAGACAGTAGGGAGGGTCAGTGTGACATTGAGTCCCATCAGGTAGTCTGATTTACATGTATCAGACAGTAGGGAGGATCAGTGTGACATTGAGTCCCATCAGGTAGTCTGATTTACATGTATCAGACAGTAGGGAGGGTCAGTGTGACATTGAGTCCCATCAGGTAGTCTGATTTCAGATGTGTCCATGTAAACAGCATTATTATGGAAATCGTTCTTTTTGCAAAGCATGTAAACATTTAAATCCAACTATAAAATGAATCTGACTATTCCCAATCGGGGCAGGTAAAATTAGCACCTACCAAATGCGGGTAGATTTTGTCATTGGCGGGTAAGATGTCTATTTCATCAGCCACGTTGGCGGGTGGTCAGGGCTCCACAGTGCGAGCATTTCACTCACATTTCTGAATACGAATAGTCAAGTATGATCACAGTTATAGTCAAATAAATGCTGCAGTAGCTGTTTTCAAATCATTTTCGCCATTTTGTTTCATAGCTGATAAACTATAGCCAATTCCACCTGGCGCTGAACCACTGCCTGGCTGGGGGCTAATTGGTCTAATTTACTTTAAACGAAAGTCTACTGAAGTGAGACTTGGTCCTTGTGTTTCTTGGCTATTTAAATAGTTTTGTTCACAAGCTAGGTTGTTTTTCTCTGAGTTTCAACTTTAAAAATGACTAAGCATGCTCATCTGTTTTGGTGGGTTTTGTTGGAGTAATTTTTACAGCAAAAATAATATTTTGGCTGGTAAAAAAAATCTGAGTGGCTGGTAGATTTTAGAATCTACCTGTCACTGGTTGGTGGACCAAAAAGTACATTTTATGCCACGTTCACAAAAATCACATTATTATGTGCCTGTAGCCTTACTCAATGACTGTATCCCAAATACAACCTATTCCCTATTTTATTTTTTTTTAATTTTTTTTTTTACCTTTATTTAACTAGGCAAGTCAGTTAAGAACAAATTCTTATTTTCAATGACGGCCTAGGAACAGTGGGTTAACTGCCTGTTCAGGGGCAGAACGACAGATTTGTACCTTGTCAGCTCGGGGATTTGAACTTGCAACCTTACGGTTACTAGTCCAACGCTCTAACCACTAGGCTACGCTGCCGCCCCAATATAGCCCCAATATAGCCCCTATATAGTGCACTACTTTTGACCAGGGCCCTATGGCACCATTTGGGGGTCACCCAATGGCTCTATAAACTACAGCTTTGTTGTCTTTGCCTGGGTTGTGTTCTTTAGGGCACGTACTGTAAACAAAAGCTTTAATCGGTGTGCATCAGAAAGCAAAACCTAGACCTAGTTGGTAGTCCATCCCCGTTTCAGTCCGTTTTGTTCCATTTGGTGCCTAATGAACACGACCCTGTTGTCAGAATGTGCCAACCGATAATGTTCTGGAATCTATCTGCCCCTCCAGCATCCTGTTATCCACGGCAACCATGTGACTGTTGGTGATGTTGGAGAATGTTCTTCTCACTAAATATAGAACTAAATAAACCTGACGAGACACATTCACTTTCATGGCTGAGCAGGAGGAAATCAAGCAACTCTTTGACACCTTTTCACAAAAGCTATGTTGAAGTAAGGCCATGCAGGAATTGGTCACGCAGACCTATTTGTCTCTCTTTGTGTCTCAAATCACTTTCGATTCAAATTAAGGGCTTTATTTGTATGGGAAACATGGTAACCTTGCCAAAGCAAGTGAAGTAGATAATTTGTATTATTTATTAACAGTAAACATTACACTTACAAAAGTTCCCAAAGAATAAAGATGTTTAAAATGTCTTATGTGCAGATAGTTAAAGTACAAAGGGTAAAATAAATAAACATAAATATGGGTTGTATTTACAATGGTGTTTTGTTCTTCAGTGGTTTCCCTTTTTGTGTGGCAACATGTCACAAATATTGCTGCTGTGATGGCACACTGGTATTTCACCCAATGCCTCTATCTTCTGTCTGTATTTTCTCTCTTTCTGTCTTTCTCGGTTCCTCAATTCGGTTCAATTTAAGGGCTTTATTGGAATGAGAAACATATGTTAACATTGCTTAAGCAAGTGAACTAAACTCAGCAAAAAAAGAAACATACATTTTCAGGACCCTGTCTTTCAAAGATAATAAGTAAAAATCCAAATAACTTCACAGATCTTCATTGTAAAGGATTTAAACACAGTTTCCCATGCTTGTTCAATGAACCATAAACAATTAATGAACATGCACCTGTGGAACGGTCGTTAAGACACTAACAGCTTACAGACGGTAGGCAATTAGTCAAAGTTATGAAAACTTAGGACACTAAAGAGGCCTTTCTACTGACTCTGAAAAACAACAAAAGAAAGATGCCCAGGGTCCCTGCTCATCTGCGTGAACGTGCCTTAGGCATGCTGCAAGGAGGCATGAGGACTGCAGATGTGGCCAGGGTAATAAATTGCAATGTCCGTCCTGTGAGACGCCTAAGACAGCGCTACAGGGAGACAGGACTGACAGCTGATCATCCTCGCTGTGGCAGACCACGTGTAACAACACCTGCACAGGATCGGTACATCCGAACATCACACCTGCGGGACAGGTACAGGATGGCAACAACAACTGTCCAAGTTACACTAGGAACGCACAATCCCTCCATCAGTGCTCAGACTGTCCGCAATAGGCTGAGAGAGGCTGGTCTGAGGGGTTGTAGGCCTGTTGTAAGGAAGGTCCTCACCAGACATCACCGGCAACAACGTCGCCTATGGGCACAAACCTACCGTCGCGGGACCAGACAGGACTGGCAAAAAGTGCTTTTCACTGACGAGTCGCGGTTTTGTCTCACCAGGGGTGATGGTCGGATTTGCGTTTTATTGTCGAAGGAATGAGCGTTACACCGAGGCCTGTACTCTGGAGCAGGATCGATTTGGAGGTGGAGGGTCCGTCATGGTCTGGGGCGGTGTGTTACAGCATCATCTGACTGAGCTTGTTATCATTTCAGGCAATCTCAACGCTGTGCATTACAGGGAAGACATCCTCCTCCCTCATGTGGTACCCTTCCTGCAGGCTCATCCTGACATGAGCCTCCAGCATGACAATGCCACCAGTCATACTGCTCGTTCTGTGCGGGATTTCCTGCAAGACAGGAATGTCAGTGTTCTGCCATGGCCAGCGAAGAGCCCGGATCTCAATCCCATTGAGCACGTCTGGGACCTGTTGGATCGGAGGGCCATTCCCCCCAGAAATGTATGGAACTTGCAGGTGCCTTGGTGGAAGAGTGGGGTAACATCTCACAGCAAGAACAGGCAAATCTGGTGTAGTCCATGAGGAGGAGATGCACTGCAGTACTTAATGCAGCTCGTGGCCACACCAGATACTGACTGTTACTTTTGGTTTTGATCCCCCCCCCCTTTGTTCAGGGACACATTATTCCATTTCTGTTAGGTCACATGTCTGTGGAACTTGTTCAGTTTATGTTTCAGTTGTTGAATCTAGGTATGTTCATACAAATATTTACACATGTTAAGTTTGCTGAAAATAAACGCAGTTGACAGTGAGAGGACGTTTCTTTTTTTTGCTGAGTTTAATTGTGTTGTAATCCCTGTAATCCTAGATTCAGATCATTCAGGTGAGGAAAAAACATCACCCAGATAGGCCAGTCGTGTGAGAAACTTGTCATCATGCAAGCGGTCAGACAAGTGAAAATTATGGTTCGTAAAGAAAGCTTGAAGCTAGTCTCTCAATTAAAAAAAAAAAAAGTGTCAATACTTTGCCCCTTGATAACCAGCGCACTTCTGTATGTTGTAAAAGCGTTCCGTGGATAGCAACATCATTGCGTAATGCAGAAAATACACTGGAGTTCAGGGGTCTTGCTTTAACCATTTTCACTGTGGTGTCCAAAACGTCTTTCAAGCTGTCAGGCATTCTCTTGGCAGCAAGATCCTCCCGGTTGATGCTGCAGTGTACCCAAGTGGCGTCGGGAGCAACTGCTTGCACGCGCGTTACCACTCCACTATGTCTCCCTGTCATGGCTTTTGCACCATCAGTACAGATACCAACACATCTTGACCACCAAAGTCCATTTGATGTCACAAAGCTGTCCAGTACTTTAAAAATATCCTCTCATGTTGTCCTGGTTTTCAGTGGTTTGCAGAAGAGGATGTCTTCCTTAATTGACCTCCCCATAAAAGTAACGGACATATACCAGGAACTGTGCAAGGCCCGCCATGTCTGTTGACTCATCTAGCATATAAATGACAGGCTTGTAAGCAGTAATTGTTTCAAAACATCTCCTGCCAAGTCACTGATGCATTGTGAAAGTGTTTTTTGATGAAGGCTTTGTCTGTATAGTTTTTTTTACCTTTTCCCCCAGCATTGTCCCAGCCATATCCGTGGCAGCAGGAAGAACTAACTCCTCCACAAAAGTATGGGGCTTGCCTGTCCTAGCCACTCAGTAGCTCACCATGTAAGGCGCCTCTAGACCCTTCTTATTAATGGTATCTGTTGTTTTTATTTCACCTTTATTTAACCAGGTCGGCCAGTTGAGAACAAGTTCTCATTTACAACTGCGAGCTGGCCAAGATAAAGCAAAGCAGTGCGACAAACAACAACACAGAGTTACACAAACAAATGTACAGTCAATAACACAAAAGGGGAAGAAAAATAGAATCTATGTACAGTGTGTGCAAATGTAGAGGAGTAGGGAGGTAGGCAATAAATAGGCCCTAGAGGCGAAAATAATTACAATTTAGCATTAATACTGAAGTGATGTGCAGATGATGATGTGCAAGTAGAGATACTGGGGTGCAAAAGAGCAAGAGGGTAAGTAATAATATGGGGATGAGGTAGTTGGGTGTGCTATTGACAGACTGGCTGTGTACAGGTACATTGATCCGTAAGCTGCTCTGACAGCTGATGCTTAAAGTTAGAGAGGGAGATATAAGACTCCTGCTTCAGAGATTTAAAAGAAATTGTTCCAGTCATTGGCAGCAGAGAACTGGAAGGAAAGGCAGCCAAAGGAAGTGTTGGCTTTGGGGATGACCAGTGAAATATACCTGCTGGAGCCCGTGCTACGGGTGGGTGTTGCTATGGTGACCAGTGAGCTGAGATAAGGCTGGGCTTTACCTAGCAAAGACTTCTAGATGACCTGGAGCCAGTAGGTCTGGCGACGGATATGTAGTGAGGGCCAACCAACGAGAGCGTACATGTTGCAGTGGTAGGTAGTGTATGGGGCTTTGGTGACAAAATGGATAGCACTGATAGAATACATCCAGTTTGCTGAGTAGAGTGTTGGAAGCTATTTTGTAAATGACATCGCTGAAGTCAAGGATCAGTAGGATAGTCAGTTTTACGAGGGTATGTTTGGCGGCATTAGTGAAGGATGCTTTGTTGCGAAATAGGAAGTAAATTCTAGATTTAATTTTGGATTGGAGATGTTTGATGTGAGTCTGGAAGGAGAGTTTACAGTCTAACCAGACACTTAGGTATTTGTAGTTGTCCACATATTCTAAGTCAGAACCATCCAGAATAGTGGTGCTAGTCGGGCTGGAGGGTGCAGGCAGCAATCGGTTGAAAATCAGTTCCACAGAAGGAGTGTTGTGTGGCATTGAAGCTTGTTTGGAGGTTAGTTAACACAGTGTCCAAAGGGCCAGATATATACAGAATGGTGTCGTCTGCGTAGAGGTGGATCAGAGAATCACCAGCAGCATGTTTTACTGCTCAAAAGTCATCTTTATTCTCGCTCTAAAAACTCCTGTGGCTTATTTTTCAAATTGTCTTGTTTCTAAATGTCTGTGCAAGAGTGAAGGTTTCCCGCGAGAGAGTAACAGTTAATGTGATTGGATGTTAATTGACTAGGTTACCTGTATTTGACATTGTGTTGTTATTTCGCTCAACAACAGATGGTTTGATTTGTTTTTGGCAGTGAAACGAGGCAACTCAGCGAGGAATATCCCCGTTGGAAACACCCCTGGGGGGTTTGGGAATACCTGCTCCAGGGCAATGGTGTCTAGATGGGATTTGTATTTGTGGTCCTGGCAACTAGACCTTTTTTGGAACACCATTGTTTGTCTTACTGAGATTTACTGTCAGGGCCCAGGTCTGACAGAGTCTGTGCAGAAGATCTAGGTGCTGCTGTAGGCCCTCCTTGGTTGGGGACAGAAGCACCAGATCATTAACAAACAGTAGACATTTGACTTCAGATTCTAGTAGGGTGAGGCCGGGTGCTGCGGACTGTTCTAGTGCCCTCGCCAATTCGTTGATATATATGTTAGAGGGTGGGGCTTAAGCTGCATCCCTGTCTCACCCCCCTGGAAAGAAATGTGTTTGCCAATTTTAACCACACACTTGTTATTTGTGTACATGGATTTTATAATGTCTTTGTTTCCCCCCCCCCCCCAACACCACTTTTCATAAATTTGTATAGCAGACCCTCAAAAAATCTCTGTGTGTCTGTCTCTCGCTCTCTCTCTCCCTCTCCTTTCTCTCTGTGTGTTTGTGTGTCTCGCTCTCGCGAGCTGTGTCTCTCGCGAGCTGTCTCTCGCACTCGCTGTGTCTCCCTCCCTTTCTCATCCTCTCTTTCTTGCCCCTCCCTCTCTTGGTCTCAGTCTCTCAAACAGCGGGCTAGGCTCCCTGGATGTGGTCATTAGTGTGAATTGTTTGAGAGGGTGTGGAGAGAGCACTGAGCAATTTCTCAGCAGTTGGTCACTTTCTAAATATGAAACCAGTGCGTATGTCATGGGTTTTAGCCAGGTCCGAATGGATGCTGGACAACACACTGGACTGTGAGCTTGTTGATATGTGTAAAGGAATCCTGTGGCTGATTTCAACAATGTTTTATCTCTCTCAATCCCTATTGACGTATTGTTCGTTACTGGGTTTGAAATTTCATGTGTACTTCATGGGTTGTTAGGGCTGATTTTGATAGAGAAAGTTAAGACACTACACAACACCACCTATGTGTAGCTTATATCCCTAGGGAAAACCTTTAGGAATCCGTTGGTTGTGATTTCAACAATGTTGTTATCTTTCTACTGTAAACCCCTTCCTTCCCTGGGGATACATTTTAGGAATTCACTTGTTGATTTCAACAAAGTTGTATCTGTGTAAATCTTTATGGACTGATGTGCCCTTACAGGGTTTGTGAAAATTCAGTCCTCGGCTCTGATCCTTATCCTTTATGTCGGCCTCAGAGGGGTGTGTGTGTGTGTGTGTGTGTGTGTGTGTACCTCCCATAATTCAACTCTCCAGAGAACGAGGGAGAACAAAGGGAATGAAACCACTGTGTGGATGTGGTTTAAAAAGTCAGGAAAAGTTCAGTAGCATTGTACTGTACAACATACATGATTTGTTTTAGCCTTACATTGGTAGGAATAGGAGGGCTAATATTGTATAGTAACAACAACATTTATAGCCTAAATTGTGTAACATTTGAAGTATGCCGAGAGGAAGTGTCTGATAACCATTAGAATTAGTCCAGACTTAGTCGCTTCCTGAATACCAGCTGAACTGGTCATGCTATTGTCAGCCAGAGGTGGTCTTAGTGCTGCTGTAGTGGGTTATGTAGTCTTAGTGCTGCTGTAGTGGGTTATGTAGTCTTAGTGCTGTTGTAGTGGGTTATGTAGTCTTAGTGCTGTTGTAGTGGGTTATGTAGTCTTAGTGCTGCTGTAGTGGGTTATGTAGTCTTAGTGCTGTTGTAGTGGGTTATGTAGTCTTAGTGCTATTGTAGTGGGTTATGTAGTCTTAGTGCTGTTGTAGTGGGTTATGTAGTCTTAGTGCTATTGTAGTGGGTTATGTAGTCTTAGTGCTATTGTAGTGGGTTATGTAGTCTTAGTGCTGTTGTAGTGGGTTATGTAGTCTTAGTGCTGTTGTAGTGGGTTATGTAGTCTTAGTGCTGTTGTAGTGGGTTATGTAGTCTTAGTGCTATTGTAGTAGGTTATGTAGTCTTAGTGCTGTTGTAGTGGGTTATGTTATGTAGTCTTAGTGCTGTTGTAGTGGGTTATGTAGTCTTAGTGCTGTTGTAGTGGGTTATGTGGTCTTAGTGCTGTTGTAGTGGGTTATGTAGTCTTAGTGCTGTTGTAGTGGGTTATGTAGTCTTAGTGCTGTTGTAGTGGGTTATGTGGTCTTAGTGCTGTTGTAGTGGGTTATGTAGTCTTAGTGCTGTTGTAGTGGGTTATGTAGTCTTAGTGCTGCTGTAGTGGGTTATGTAGTCTTAGTGCTGTTGTAGTGGGTTATGTAGTCTTAGTGCTGTTGTAGTGGGTTATGTAGTCTTAGTGCTGTTGTAGTGGGTTATGTAGTCTTAGTGCTGCTGTAGTGGGTTATGTAGTCTTAGTGCTGTTGTAGTGGGTTATGTTATGTAGTCTTAGTGCTGTTGTAGTGGGTTATGTAGTGTAGGGACCAGTGGTGTCCTTGTTGACTGCAGGGGTAATGGTTGGCCTAATGGGGTGAGCCTTGTGTCACAATGGGAGTAATGAGAGGAAGTCCGGAAGCAGGACTAGTAGTTGATCTCTAACACTCATATCTCTGTGTGTGTTGCTATCTGTATCTTCTAACACGCTGATGACACACTGTCTCCCACACACACTGACACGCTGATGACACACTGACACGCTGATGACACACTGTCTCCCACACACACTGACACGCTGATGACACACTGTCTCCCACACACACTGACACGCTGATGACACACTGTCTCCCACACACACTGACACGCTGATGACACACTGACACGCTGATGACACACTGTCTCCCTGACACGCTGACACGCTGATGACACACTGACACGCTGATGACACACTGTCTCCCACACACACTGACACGCTGATGACACACTGTCTCCCACACACACTGACACGCTGATGACACACTGTCTCCAACACACACTGACACGCTGATGACACACTGACACGCTGATGACACACTGTCTCCCTGACACGCTGACACGCTGATGACACACTGTCTCCCACACACACTGACACGCTGATGACACACTGACACGCTGATGACACACTGTCTCCCTGACACGCTGATGACACACTGACACGCTGATGACACACTGTCTCCCACACACACTGACACGCTGATGACACACTGACACGCTGATGACACACTGTCTCCCTGACACGCTGATGACACACTGACACGCTGATGACACACTGTCTCCCACACACACTGACACGCTGATGACACACTGACACGCTGATGACACACTGTCTCCCTGACACGCTGATGACACACTGACACGCTGATGACACACTGACACGCTGATGACACACTGTCTCCCACACACACTGACACGCTGATGACACACTGACACGCTGATGACACACTGACACGCTGATGACACACTGACACGCTGATGACACACTGACACGCTGATGACACACTGACACGCTGATGACACACTGTCTCCCACACACACTGACACGCTGATGACACACTGACACGCTGATGACACACTGACACGCTGATGACACACTGTCTCCCTGACACGCTGATGACACACTGACACGCTGATGACACACTGACACGCTGATGACACACTGACACGCTGATGACACACTGACACGCTGATGACACACTGTCTCCCTGACACGCTGATGACACACTGACACGCTGATGACACACTGACACGCTGATGACACACTGTCTCCCTGACACGCTGATGACACACTGACACGCTGATGACACACTGACACGCTGATGACACACTGACACGCTGATGACACACTGACACGCTGATGACACACTGACACGCTGATGACACACTGACACGCTGATGACACACTGACACGCTGATGACACACTGACACGCTGATGACACACTGTCTCCCTGACCGAGGCGCTGTCTCCCTCAAATCAAATTGTATTGGTCACAAACACATGGTTAGCAGATGTTAATGCGAGTGTAGCGAAATGCTTGTGTTTCTAGTTCCGACAATGCAGTAATAACCAACGAGTAATCTAACCTAACAATTCCAACTACTACCTTATACACACAAGTGTAAAGGGATGAAGAATATGTACATAAAGATAAAAGAATGAGTGATGGTACAGAACGGCATAGGCAAGATGCAGTAGATGGTATCGGGTACAGTATATATATAAGAGATGAGTAATGTACGACGCGCTGTCTCCCTGACTCGCTGTCTCCCTGACGACGCCCTGTCTCCCTGACACGCTGATGACACGCTGTCCCCCTGACACACTGACGACGACACGGTCCCCCTGACACACTGACGACGACACGGTCCCCCTGACACACTGACGACGACACGGTCCCCCTGACACACTGACGACGACACGGTCCCCCTGACACACTGACGACGACACGGTCCCCCTGACACACTGACGACGACACGGTCCCCCTGACACACTGACGACGACACGGTCCCCCTGACACACTGACGACGACACGGTCCCCCTGACACACTGACGACGACACGGTCCCCCTGACACACTGACGACGACACGGTCCCCCTGACACACTGACGACGACACGGTCCCCCTGACACACTGACGACGACACGGTCCCCCTGACACACTGACGACGACACGGTCCCCCTGACACACTGACGACGACACGGTCCCCCTGACACACTGACGACGACACGGTCCCCCTGACACACTGACGACGACACGGTCCCCCTGACACACTGACGACGACACGGTCCCCCTGACACACTGACGACGACACGGTCCCCCTGACACACTGACGACGACACGGTCCCCCTGACACACTGACGACGACACGGTCCCCCTGACACACTGACGACGACACGGTCCCCCTGACACACTGACGACGACACGGTCCCCCTGACACACTGACGACGACACGGTCCCCCTGACACACTGACGACGACACGGTCCCCCTGACACACTGACGACGACACGGTCCCCCTGACACACTGACGACGACACGGTCCCCCTGACACACTGACGACGACACGGTCCCCCTGACACACTGACGACGACACGGTCCCCCTGACACACTGACGACGACACGGTCCCCCTGACACACTGACGACGACACGGTCCCCCTGACACACTGTCTCCCTGACACACTGGCATGGCATGCTCCTGCTCTCTGCCTCCTCAGAGACCTGGCATGCTCCTGCTCTCTCCCTCCTCAGAGACCTGGCATGCTCCTGCTCTCTCCTGACCTGCTGTAACCAGCTCCAGAGCCCTAAAGAATGCAAGCTGTTTAAGAACCTGCTGCTGCCTGAATCAAATCAAGACTTCCTCCACCGGACCAAAACAATACAACTCTATTGTGTTGTGACTAGCTAATAAGATAACAAGATATAACCAAGCTCAATGTAAGCAGTGAACACCCCTTAGGCTTGGTTTTGTAATATGAAGATCAATAATGTATCAGTCTTACACCTCTTCTTGCCTTTTACAGTAGGTCTGTATTTTACAATCGGCCAACAACATTGTGTAGGCTATTGGTTGAGACGGAGCTCCTCTATGGCCAACGCAGCAGTGTGTGTATGTGTTGACCTCAATAAGACGTCGTAGAGTTCAGTAGGGGAGATAGTTAACAGCATTAAATATGTCATACGTTCATGCCTGGATAAGAGCCAATTAAACCAGGCTTGTAGATATGTCATAGTGGTCTGGCTGCCAGTTGCTCTTAACCATGAATTCATGTTTACTGAGCCCACTCCAGATTAGGCCTGGTTTATGAGCAGTAGGCCCCAGCTATGATGGGGCGTGGGAGAGAGGAGAGGCCTGCTCTGTTCTGCACCCGACTCTAGGCTGCAGGGACCTAGCCAGGCTATAGGAAGGGAGAAATCCTCCCACTCCATCCTCAACCCCTGCAGTGCAGCACAGCAGATTCCCAGGCTCTCACTTCAGCAAATTCCACTCATCTACAGCTCAAGACGACTCCTCCACTCCGCCCTGCATCGTTCTACCAATCATTCATAACTCCATTTGAATAGGAGTTTCCACACTTTACCGTTCATCCTCCAGTCCCACTTTCCCACACTGTCAACACATTTCCTCAACACAAAAACCATTGATCATTGTTTTCTCACAGATTCTTACATGACTAGCCTTCTTCTGGATAATAATCCACTTCCACTTCATTATTACTTGCAGCTCTTGTAAATTGCTGAGTCAGTCAGTGAAAGTTTAGAATGTAACTAAATGCTCCTTCTTGCTTGCTGCTATACTGTTGTCTGACTGTTCGCCTTCTAGCAGCTGGGTGAATAATGGTGATTTACTGTCATGATATGATGATATTATTTAAAAAATATATTTTACCTTTATTTAACTAGGCAAGTCAGTTAAGAACAAATTCTTATTTTCAATGATGTCCTAGTGGGTTACAATGGGACGTGGGTTAACTGCCTTGTTCAGGGGCAGAACAGCAGATTTGTACCATGTCAGCTCGGGGATTTGATCTTGCAACCTTTCGGTTACTAATCCTATGCTCTAACCACTAGGCTACGCTGCCACCCCATTAGCCTACATTGATGCTAGCTCTCTCTAGTATTCTTGCAGGTCCAGACAATCACGCAGTCCCGCGGGACGGTCACGCGGTCACGCAGACAGATTTAGGCCTAATCTAACACACCACCTAATATACAGGTGAACCAAACTTAATCTTCCACACAAACAGCACAGGTGTGGGGAATACATCTCTTAAGGGGGAGTTATGTAGTGCTGCCTGACTGCATGGCAGTGAAGTGTTTCATCATAGCTCGGTCACCTAAGTGTGACACCACTAGTGAAATATTATGACTCACACCCCCCCCTAGTCCCCTCCGTTTTGGGCGATCCTCTGCGAACCACATCGACTCGGAGTGGTGTTCCAATTCATCTTTGAGCGACGGGTATGGCCTTTTCAGCCCCCTAGTTGGCCGGGTAGGGCCTTTTCAGCCCCCTAGTTGGCCGGGTAGGGCCTTTTCAGCCCCCTAGTTGGCCGGGTAGGGCCTTTTCAGCCCCCTAGTTGGCCGGGTAGGGCCTTTTCAGCCCCCTAGTTGGCCGGGTAGGGCCTTTTCAGCCCCCTAGTTGGCCGGGTAGGGCCTTTTCAGCCCCCTAGTTGGCCGGGTAGGGCCTTTTCAGCCCCCTAGTTGGCCGGGTAGGGCCTTTTCAGCCCCCTAGTTGGCCGGGTAGGGCCTTTTCAGCCCCCTAGTTGGCCGGGTAGGGCCTTTTCAGCCCCCTAGTTGGCCGGGTAGGGCCTTTTCAGCCCCCTAGTTGGCCGGGTAGGGCCTTTTCAGCCCCCTAGTTGGCCCTCCAAACCTACTGAATCGACATGCAGACTTCCTATCAAGTGGTTATCAAAACTCCCTAGCAAGATGGCTGACAAAATTACCAGGATGGAAGCAAATGTCAGTAATTATAACTTGATAACAAATCATGCAAAACATTTACAGTTAAGAGGAATGTTAGTTAATGTATAGAAACACAATTAGGGATATTTTTGGGGTCATAAAGTACATTTGATGAAAAATTGCTATTTTAACAAGCTAGCTGACTAGCTAACATTAGCCAACTAGCTATACATTTAGCTTGCGATATGGCCGTTTTGACATTTGTATGAAATTGTAATTCATGTTTAATGTTTTAGGGACTCCTGAGCAAACCAGGATGTCATCTAGTGAAACCCAGAGGATGAAAAGAGTCTAGCTAAAGCATTTACTGCAAATTGAATATACAATTTTGTAAGCTTGCCTTGCTGTTCATGAAAAAAAAGTCAATCACTTATAATTTTTATTTTATTGTAGTAATGTTAGAGATTGAAGATATTTACCAATGCAAGTAACATAGCCATAGCTAACTATGTTCTTATTGTGTAGTGCAGGATAAAGAGACCTGTATTCTATGGATGTGTAACTATGTAGCTGATCTGTGTAAAACGTTTGGAATAAATATTAGTTCAGAACAGTGGTTTTATTTGTTTTAGCTACAATGCTTCCACTGGTAAGGACCGAGTGACAGAAATGTGGCTGTTACATTGTAGCGGTATTTATTAGAGAGGGGTAAAGAAAGATTTTGTTCGGGCGCCAGGCAGGTATTAACCATGTCGAAAGGAAAAGAGTAGAATAGAGAGAGTACCACTACCAGACCCACACACACCAGCAGAAGAGACTGCCTAGAGTGTAGCCTGTTTATCAGATAGCCAGTGGAGAGAAAAGAGAATACACACCCTATAAAACCCACATCACAGCAAAGGGTTAACCCCACCAAGAATACCTCATATAATAATGGCAGAGCAATTGAACAGCAACTTCACACAAGAAAGAACCCAGTCATCAACAGAGGATTTGCAGTAATATGTATTGTCTTCCAGTGGAGGAGTGCAGAGGGTATGAATGTGGGGGGTGTTCATAGACACAACAAAGGCCTTAAAAATGTCCACAATCTTCTCGGCCACATGTCATTAGTACACCCCACCTCAATACAGTTCAAATAACAATACACAACTTGCAAGCAAGCTCCCTTTTAACTAAAATGTCCACCCAAATACTTCTGTCAGGGCAATAATAGTCCAGCTCTAATGAACTTCAATGGGAAGTGCATTTGAAAAATAGAGGGTAACGCACTGGAACGATAGAGGGAAGAGAAAGAGAACAAGAGAGATCTTAGCTGTTGTCTTCAGGCTTGCAGTTGTCCTGTCTGACTGTCGATGGTTTGTTGGTTTGTATGTCAAAGCTTCGCAACAATGTTGCCACCAATCCATGCGATCCATAACCGGCGCGGTCCCAAACAAAAACAACCACGACCTAGAGCGATCACACCGATGATTGAGTTAAATACTTTATAAACTACACACGCTGAAAATAAACAAAACCTCTGCAGCATAGCACACACAATCAAACTGTCGCGCTACCCAAGAGCTCCTCCCCAAAGAGCTGAACGAGCCATCTTTATTTCCTCCTTCCTGACTGCTGATGTGCTCTTAAAGTGGCAGTGCACGGTGAAGGCTCCGTGCAGGATTTCGCCACAACTGCTAAGGAATGAAAGTCCTGCTTCAGTACTACTCCACAGAGGATGACTACCCCCAGGTAGTGAATGTAGGGAACAACACCTCCACTTCGCTGATCCTCAACACAGGGGCCCCACAAGGATGCTGTACTCCCTGTTCACACATGACTGCGTGGCCACACACGCCTCCAAGTCAATCATCACGTTTGCAGACGACACAACAGTAGTAGACCTGATTACAAACAATGACGAGACAGCCTACAGGGAGGAGGTGAGGGCCCTGGTGGAGTGGTGTCAGGAAAATAACCTCTCCCTCAACGTCAACAAAACAAAAGAGATGATCGTGGACTTCAGGAAACGGTAGAGGGAGCACGCCCCTATCCACATCGATGGGACCGCAGTGGGGAAGGTGGAAAGCTTCAAGTTCCTCCGACGTACACATCACAGACAATCTGAAATGGTCCACCCACACAGACAGTGTAGTGAAGAAGGGGCCACAGCCCCACCTCAGGAGGCTGAAGAAATTAGACTTGGCCCCTAAGACAATTGAGCGCATCCTGTCGGGCTGTATCACCGCCTGGTACGGCAACTGCACCGTAGGATCTGCCCAACACATCACCGGGGACACACTGCCTGTTCTCCAGGACACTTACAGCACCCGATGTCACAGGAAGGCCAAAAAGATCATCAACCACGCGAGCCACGGCCTGTTGACCCCGCTATCGTCCAGAAGGCGAGGTCAGTACAGGTGTATCAAAGCTGAGACAGAGAGACTGAAAAACAGCTTCTATCTCAAGGCCATCCGACTGTTAAATAGCCATCACTAGCCGGCTACTACCCGACTACTCAACCCTGCGCCTTAGAGGCTGCTGCCCTATATACGTAGACATGGAATCACTGGCCACTTTAATAATGGAACACTAGTCACTTTAATAATGTTTACATACTGCTTTACTCATCTCATCTGTATATACTGTAATCTATTCTACTGGATTTTATTAGTTTTTTAAAATCAAACCTTTATTTTACTAGGCAAGTCAGTTAAGAACACATTTTTATTTTACAATGACGGCCTACACCGGCCAAACCCTCCCCTAACTCAGACGACGTTTGGCAAATTGTGCACCGCCCTATTGGGCTCCCGATCACGGCCGGTTGTGACACAGCCCGGGATTGAACCAGGGTCTGTAGTAATGCCTCTAGCCCTGGGATGCGCTGCCTTAGACTGCTGCGTCACTATGACATTGCTCGTCCTAATATTTATATGAACTCAGCAAAAAAAGATGTCAGGATGAGCCTGCAGGAAAGGTACCACATGAGGGAGGAGGATGTCTTCCCTGTATCGCAAAACGTTGAGATCGCCTTCAATGACAACAAGCTCATTCCGATGATGCTGTGACACACCACCCCAGACCATGATGGACCCTCCACCTCCAAATCGATCCCGTTCTAGAGTACAGGCCTTGGTGTAATGCTCATTCCTTCCTCCGACCATCACCCTTGGTGAGACAAAACCACGACTCGTCAGTTAAGAGCACCTTTTGCCAGTCCTTTTAAGCTGCCAGTCCACATCTGCCAGTCCAGTCCTGTCTGGTCCAGCGACGGTGGGTTTGTGCCCATAGGTGTCGTTGTTGCCGGTGATGTCTGGTGAGGACCTGTCTTACAACAGGCCTACAAGTCCTCAGTCCAGCCCCTCTCAGCCTATCGCGGACAGTCTGAGCACTGATGGAGGGATTGTGTGTTCCTAGTGTAACTTGGACAGTTGTTGTTGCCATCCTGTGCCTGTCCCGCAGGTGTGATGTTCGGATGTACCGATCCTGTGCAGGTGTTGTTACACGTGGTCTGCCACGGCGAGGATGATCATGATGATCCTGTCTCCCTGTAGCGCTGTCTTAGGCGTCTCACAGTACGGACATTGCAATTTATTGCCCTGGCCACATCTGCATTCCTCATGCCTCCTTGCAGCATGCCTAAGGCATGTTCACACAGATGAGCAAGGACCCTGGGCATCTTTCTTTTGGTGTTTTTCAGAGTCAGTAGAAAGGCCTCTTTAGTGTACTAAGTTTTCATAACTGTGACCTTAATTGTCTGCCGTCTGTAAGCAGTTAGTGTCTTAACGACCGTTCCACAGGTGCATGTTCATTAATTGTTTATGGTTCATTGAACAAGCATGGGAAACAGTGTTTAAACCCTTTACAATGAAGATCTGTGAAGTTAATTGGTAAAAATCCAATTATCTTTGAAAGACAGGGTCCTGAAAAAGGGAAGTTTCTTTTTTTGCTGAGTTTAGTATATATGTTGCGTGGGAAATATAAGGAAAGCTATTATTGCCGTCAGTACAGGCATTGTGAAAAACACAAGGCTTGTCGTAAATGAAACTTCCGTTGGCCGTTTTCTGATGTGCGCAAGAGATGTAGTAATGTTCCATTCCATAGGCCTAATTTAGCTCTCCCTACCACCTAGTTGATCCGTTTTCGAGTGCCACTCCCCCACCGAGGGACAGTGGAAAACGAGGAGGAGGGCTGGGGATTGGGCCTGTTTCACTGTAGTCATGTTGTAGTATTAATATAAAGTGATACAGGCCAGGGCTGAAGGCTATTTCAATCAGAACAACTAATTATCCTTTCTGTTCAGTTGAGCTCAACGTAACTACAAATAGGACAAATCTTCACACCACCACCACCCACTACCATCCAGGGAATGTGCCAAATGCCTGATTTGGTTTGGCAAAGATTTAGTCCTAGGCTCCCTCTTGATCTGTAAACACGTTGAAGATGATCTGTTTAAAACCTGTTAAAAGGTGAGGTGATACAAGTTCATCTACCGTGTGGGCCTGCACGCCCCAGCCAGAGCTTCTATTAACCACCATCCAGGGACTGCTAGTGCTTCTAATGCCTCGTTGGCTTGGCATGAATGAACAATGATCTCTTGAGCTGAGAAAACAACAGGTTGGCTTAGTCTGAATCTAATGGTGATGGAAGTTCAACTGTCATGTCTGTATGCTGTAGCCAGAGATGAGCTAAAAATATACATCTTTGGGTGGCTAGTTCCTCTCCTGTCACCCCCTGTGTGTGTCAGGGTTTCCGTTAGCTGGCAATTGACAGCTTTTGGCCCAATAATATAAAAAATGAAAAGCCGATTTATTAAAGCTGTTGCCGGGCAAAATGACAGAGAGAAAACAATGTAATTGGGAAAAATAATGCTTTTTATTCATTGATGGAAATACCAGTCGATGTAAATACATTTAACCGTCATGCTTATCGGTCTACAGGTTCATTTGCATAATTGTGTGGAATTAAATTGTCCTATGTGTATTTTCTTTAGTCATCATGCATCTCATTTATCCAACACAACTATCACATGTGCACAGCACACCGAGCCTCTTTTCAGAGGGATTTCTCCTGCTGCTCCTCGGAGGGATTTCTCCTGCTGCTCCTCGGAGGGATTTCTCCTGCTGCTCCTCGGAGGGATTTCTCCTGCTGCTCCTCGGCTGGTTGCTTTTAGAAGCCCATTCATTGCACAACTATTCTAAATACAATCGCGTCTTAAAACGGTTTTGGTTTAAAAAACGATTAAAAAAAATTGCTAGTATTTTTATTTCTCAAATGGTAATTGAAGCGCGACTCCCATTTACAATGCAAGTGCATGCAACAGGCTATCAGTGTGTCACCCACCACTTTACAATGCGAGCTGGAGGCTGTATGCATTTTGAAAACATACTTAATTGTTTAAAACCTAAAAGTTTTATTTCATATTATGAGGCATTTCTAACCTTGCGTCAAAGTAGCCTATAGGCAAAATCCGACCAATTCTTTTATAAAGACTTACTTTTTATCCTACCATTTCTACTGTTCTGCTTGCCAGTTAGGATTTTCATATGCGCATTTTCATGGAACAGTTTCATTTAAATAATAACATTTTCGTTTCTCAGTCATTGTCACGTGGTTAAAATCCAAAAGGTAAGTCATGCAAATCACTCTGTCACAAAGAACACATTGATACACCGTCATCCATTGCTCTTTCACACCAAGGATTGGTGATTATCGAGAGGGAGATGGTTGTAAAGATTTTTCAACTTGCTTACTGTGAGGAACTATAGTTTTAATATATTATCTGCAGTAGATGTTAAAAACCACTTTCCTACATTTCCGCGCAGCAGGCCAGGTACTCCAAAGCATGCTCAGGCACACGCGCGATCCCTCAACATTATCAGGACAAAGAAACCAGACATATGCTCATTGGTCATATGGAGCACTCCACAGAGCCATTCTGGAGAGAGACTCGGTTATATCTTTGCCACACACCCCTCACCTTTTTGTCTCAACATTTGAAATTCTACTCGAGACACATCTTCACACACATTTTAGATGCTTTTCACTTACAGCCGCAACTCAATAATCAGCTAGGCTTATTGCCACACTTGCTGCCCAAATTGCGGCCGTCCCAAACAGGTTTACGAGCGTGTGATCTGAAATAATCCACAGGCATTTTTTTAAAGAAGCTAATGATCCTTGATTCCTCATCCGGCTAAATCATGCATTCTGGTGAAATATTTTTTATATATTTTTTTAATTTTTGTATAGACAGTAATTATATAATTTTACCAAATGTATTTCCATTTACAGTGCATTCGGAAAGTATTCAGACCCCTTTTCCCACATTTTGTTACGTTACAGCCTTACTCTAAATTGATGAGGAAACCAATTAATTTAATCAAACATCACACAATACCCCATAATGACAAAGCAAAAACAGGTTTTTATAATATATATATTTTTTAAATTAAAAATAAACCGATACCTTATTTACATATGAGACTCAAATTGAGCTCCTGTTTCCATTGATCGTCCTTGACGTTTCTACAACTTGATTGGTGTCCACCTGTGGTAAATTCAATTGATTGAACATGATTTGGAAAGGTACACACCTGTCTATATAAGGTCCCACAGTTGACAGTGCATGTCAGAGCAAAAACCAAGGCATGAGGTCGAAGGAATTGGCCGTAGAGCTTCTAGACAGGATTGTGTCAAGGCACAGATCTGGGGAAGGGTACCAAAAAATATCTGCAGCGTTGAAGGTCCCCAAGACATCCATTCTTCAACGGAAGAAGTTTGGAACCACCAAGACCCTTCCTGGAGCTGGCCACCTGGCCAAACTGAGCAATCAGGGGAGAAGGGCCTTGGTCAGGGAGGTGACCAAGAACCCGATGGTCACTCTGACAGAGCTCCAGAGTTCCTCTGTGGAGATGGGATAACCTTCCAGAAGGACAACCATCTGCAGCCCTCCACTAATGAGGCCTAGTCAGGATCGAGGGAAAGATGAACGGAGAAAAGTACAGCGAGATCCTTGATGAAAACATGCTGCAGAGCGCTCAGGACCTCAGACTGGGGCGAAGTTTCACCTTCCAACAGGACCATGACCCTAAGCACCCAGCCAAGACAACGCAGGAGTGGCTTTGGGACATGTCTCTGAAATGTGCTTGAATGGCCCTGCCAGAGCCCGAACTTGAACCCGATTGAACGTCTCTGGAGAGACCTGAAAATAGCTATGCAGCGACACTCCCCATCCAACCTGACAGATCTTGAGAGGATTTTCAGAGAAGAATGGGAGAAACACCCCAAATACAGGTGTGTCATGCTTGCAGTGTCATACCCAAGACTCAAGGGTGTAATCGCTGCCAAAGGTGCTTTAACAAAGTACTGAGTAAAGGGTATGAATACTTATGTAAATTTGTTATTTCAGTTTATTTTTTAATACATTTGCAAAAATGTCTAAACCTGTTTTTGCTTTGTCGTTATGGGGTATTGTGTTTAGATTGCTGAGGAAATCGTTTTATTTAATCCATTTTAGAATAAGTCTGTAACGTTACAAAATGTGGAGAAAGTCATGGGGTCTAAATACTTTCCGAATGCATTGTACTTCCGTATTGGACCCACCACAATGCCATTTATCTCCTGTTCTATTGTATTCCTACCAACTTTCTTTCGTTGTCCGGGAGCCAAAGGTACAGTCGTCATAGCAGCTCATCCCCATTGTTGCATCTTTAGATTCTCCCTCTTTCTAAGTTTCTAACAGAGACGTTTATCTCTGTCACTTATGGAACTGCTATCAGGTGTGCTGTTTAGAATGGTGTTTTCCCAGGTGTGCTGTTTAGAATGGTGTTTTCCCAGGTGTGCTGTTTAGAATGGTGTTTTCCCAGGTGTGCTGTTTAGAATGGTGTTTTCCCAGGTGTGCTGTTTAGAATGGTGTTTTCCCAGGTGTGCTGTTTAGAATGGTGTTTTCCTAGGTGTGCTGTTTAGAATGGTGTTTTCCCAGGTGTGCTGTTTAGAATGGTGTTTTCCCAGGTGTGCTGTTTAGAATGGTGTTTTCCCAGGTGTGCTGTTTAGAATGGTGCTTTCCCAGGTGTGCTGTTTAGAATGGTGTTTTCCCAGGTGTGCTGTTTAGAATGGTGCTTTCCCAGGTGTGCTGTTTAGAATGGTGCTTTCCCAGGTGTGCTGTTTAGAATGGTGCTTTCCCAGGTGTGCTGTTTAGAATGGTGTTTTCCCAGGTGTGCTGTTTAGAATGGTGTTGTCCCAGGTGTGCTGTTTAGAATGGTGTTGTCCCAGGTGTGCTGTTTAGAATGGTGTTGTCCCAGGTGTGCTGTTTAGAATGGTGTTTTCCCAGGTGTGCTGTTTAGAATGGTGTTTTCCCAGGTGTGCTGTTTAGAATGGTGTTTTCCCAGGTGTGCTGTTTAGAATGGTGTTTTCCCAGGTGTGCTGTTTAGAATGGTGTTTTCCCAGGTGTGCTGTTTAGAATGGTGTTGTCCCAGGTGCGTGACCGGGAAATCTTCCTGGTCACATTGTCCAGCGCAACGTGTGTGTGTGTGTCATCCTATTTGTTTATCGGTTTGTATTTCTGTCTGTGGGTGTTTTTGTTCTCTGTCCTCACACAACTAGCTGCAGTGTGGTCAGGGAACACACACTGGGTGGGAGGACTGCTTTACATGATTGACATGGTGCTGAAGCAGGGTTCTGAACCAGGAAGTACAGTCAAATTAC
The DNA here is from genome assembly GCF_029448725.1 of Salvelinus fontinalis. Lineage (NCBI taxonomy): Eukaryota > Metazoa > Chordata > Actinopteri > Salmoniformes > Salmonidae > Salvelinus > Salvelinus fontinalis. The sequence continues at coordinate 14,599,394 of NC_074695.1, forward strand.
ACTACTTGGCTACTAGCATATGATTACTGGCTGTGTCTGAATACCCATACGTGCGTTATAGATGGTAGGCATTTTTGGTATGCTAAAAAAAAGAAAAGACACGGACCAGATTTCAAAAAGCAGATGACATCAGTTGTCACTTTCAACCATAGCCTCAAGAACAACACAGAGGATGTTAGATGCATTCATGCTCTAAAATGAATAAAGATTCCTTGTTACTAAATATGTATTGTGTTCATTCACATTTATACTGAACAAAAATATAAATGCAGCTGAGTTACAGTTCATATGAGGAAATCAGTCAATTGAAACAAATGAATGAGGCCCTAATCTATGGATTTCACATGAATGGGAATACAGATATGCATCTGTTGGTCACAGATACCTTTAAAAAGAACAAGTAGTGGTGTGGATCAGAAAACCTCCTAACCTTGTTCTGAACACCTCCAAAACAAAGGTCATGTGGTTTGGTAAGAAGAATGCCCCTCTCCCCACCAGTGAGATTACTATCTCTGATGGTTTAGAGATCGTTATGTTATGAGGGATATGATAATCTTATGTTATGTTATGAGGGAAATGATAATGTTATGTTATGAGGGATATGATTATGTTATGAGGGATATGATAATCTTATGTTATGTTATGAGGGGCATGATAATCTTATGTTATGAGGGATATGATTATGTTATGAGGGATATGATAATCTTATGTTATGAGGGATATGATTATGTTATGAGGGATATGATAATCTTATGTTATGAGGGATATGATTATGTTATGAGGGATATGATAATCTTATGTTATGTTATGAGGGGTATGATAATCTTATGTTATGTTATGAGGGATATGATAATCTTATGTTATGTTATGAGGGGTATGATAATCTTATGTTATGTTATGAGGGATATGATATTCTTATGTTATGTTATGAGGGGTATGATAATCTTATGTTATGGGGGGCATGATAATCTTATGAAATGGGGGGCATGATAATCTTATGTTATGAGGGATATGATAATCTTATGTTATGAGGGATATGATAATCTTATGCTATGAGGGGCATGATAATCTTATGAAATGGGGGGCATGATAATCTTATGAAATGGGAGGCATGATAATCTTATGATATGAGGAGTATGATAATCTTATGTTATGAGAGGTATGATATGATAGTGTTATAATTATGTAATTTACTCATTTTTAGGTAGTTTGCCCATTGAGCCAGTCAGGAGACTGTTCTCCCATTAACACATTCCTCTAGTTTGTGTCTAAATAGCACCCTATTCCCTATACAGTGCACTACTTTTGACAGAAGCGTTATGGGCCCTGGTGAAAGTAGTGCACTATATGAGGCTGTGAATGAAGTTCCATTTGGAATGCATTCCTGTAGTCTCAATACACTGGAAGCTGCTTGTGGCAGGGGAGACGCTCATATCCTGCCTTCTGTACTCTAATACATACAAATTGCAGCAAGTGTTGTTCACAAACAGTTGGTGATGTAGACTTGCCCGGGTCATTTCCCACTCTGTCTTCACAGCTCCAGGCCTGGGTGTCTGGGGGGTGGTACAGGCGGTGCTGTCTTCCCAGCTCTAGGCCTGGGTGTCTGGGGTGTGGTGCAGGCGGTGCTGTCTTCCCAGCTCCAGGCCTGGGTGTCTGGGGTGTGGTGCAGGCGGCGCTGTCTTCCCAGCTCCAGGCCTGGGTGTCTGGGGTGTGGTGCAGGCGGTGCTGTCTTCCCAGCTCCAGGCCTGGGTGTCTGGGGTGTGGTGCAGGCGGCGCTGTCTTCCCAGCTCCAGGCCTGGGTGTCTGGGGTGTGGTGCAGGCGGCGCTGTCTTCCCAGCTCCAGGCCTGGGTGTCTGGGGTGTGGTGGCGGTGTCTTCCCAGCTCCAGGCCTGGGTGTCTGGGGTGTGGTGCAGGCGGCGCTGTCTTCCCAGCTCCAGGCCTGGGTGTCTGGGGTGTGGTGCAGGCGGTGCTGTCTTCCCAGCTCCAGGCCTGGGTATCAATCAATCAATCAATCAAGTTTATTTTATATAGCCCTTCGTACATCAGCTGATATCTCAAAGTGCTGTACAGAGACCCAGCCTAAAACCCCAAACAGCTAGAATGCAGGTGTAGAAGCACGGTGGCTAGGAAAAACTCCCTAGAAAGGCCAAAACCTAGGAAGAAACCTAGAGAGGAACCAGGCTATGAGGGGTGGCCAGTCCTCTTCTGGCTGTGCCGGGTGGAGATTATAACAGAACTATGCCAAGATGTTCAAAAATGTTCATAAGTGACAAGCATGGTCAAATAATAATCATTAATAATATTCAGTTGGCTTTTCATAGCCGATCATTAAGAGTTGAAAAACAACAGGTCTGGGACAGGTGGCGGTTCCATAACCGCAGGCAGAACAGCTGAAACCGGAACAGCAACAAGGCCAGGCGGACTGGGGACAGCAAGGAGCCACCACGCCCGGCAGTCCCGACGTATGGTCCCAGGGCTCAGGTCCTCCGAGAGAAAGAAAGAGAGAAGGAGAAAATTAGAGAGAGCCAAGATTTTCAAAATGTTTATAAATGACAAGCATGGTCAAATAATAATCAGGAATAAATCTGTTGGCTTTTCATAGCCGATCATTATGAGTTGAAAACAGCAGGTCTGGGACAGGTAGGGGTTCCGTAACCGCAGGCAGAACCGTTGAAACTGGAATAGCAGCAAGGCCAGGCGGACTGGGGGCAGCAGGGAGTCGTCATGCCCGGTAGTCCTGACGTATGGTCCTAGGGCTCAGGTTCTCAGAGAGAGAGAAAGAAAGAGAGAACGAGAGAATTAGAGAAAGCATACTTAAATTCACACAGGACACTGGATAAGACAGGAGAAGTACTCCAGGTATAACCAACTGACCCTAGCCCCCCGACACAAACTACTGCAGCATAAATACTGGAGGCTGAGACAGGAGCGGTCAGGAGACACTGTGGCCCCATCCGAAGATACCCCCGGACAGGGCCAAATAGGAAGGATATAACCCCACCCACTTTGCCAAAGCACAGCCCCCGCACCACTGGAGGGATATTTCAACCACCAACTTATAATCCTGAGACAAGGCCGAGTATAGCCAACAAAGATCTCCACCACAGCACAAACCAAGGGGGGCACCAACCCAGACGGGAAGATCACGTCAGTGACTCAACCCACTCAAGTGACGCACCCCTCCCAGGGACGGCATGAAAGAGTACCAGTAAGCCAGTGACTCAGCCCCTGTAACAGGGTTAGAGGCAGAGAATCCCAGTGGAGAGAGGGGAACTGGCCAGGCAGAGACAGCAAGGGCGGTTCGTTGCTCCAGAGCCTTTCCGTTCACCTTCACACTCCTGGGCCAGACTACACTCAATCATATGACCTACTGAAGAGATGAGTCTTCAGTAAAGACTTAAAGGTTGAGACCGAGTCTGCATCTCTCACATGGGTAGGCAGACTGTTCCATAAAAATGGAGATCTATAGAAGAAAGCCCTGCCTCCCGCTGTTTGCTTAGAAATTCTAGGGACAATTAGGAGGCCTGCGTCTTGTGACCGTAGCGTACGTGTAGGTATGTACGGCAGGACCAACTCGGAAAGATAGGTAGGAGCAAGCCCATGTAACGCTTTATAGGTTAACAGTAAAACCTTGAAATCAGCCCTTGCCTTAACAGGAAGCCAGTGTAGGGAAGCTAGCACTGGAGTAATATGATCAAATTTCTTGGTTCTAGTCAGGATTCTAGCAGCCGTATTTAGCACTAACTGAAGTTTATTTAGTGCTTTATCCGGGTAGCCGGAAAGTAGAGCATTGCAGTAGTCTAACCTAGAAGTAACAAATGCATGGATTAATTTTTCTGCATCATTTTTGGACAGAAAATTTCGGATTTTTGCAATGTTACGTAGATGGAAAAAAGCTGTCCTTGAAACAGTCTTGATATGTTCGTCAAAAGAGAGATCAGGGTCAAGAGTAACGCCGAGGTCCTTCACAGTTTTATTTGAGACGACTTTACAACCATCAAGATGAATTGTCAGATTTAACAGAAGATCTCTTTGTTTCTTGGGACCTAGAACAAGCATCTCTGTTTTGTCCGAGTTTAAAAGTAGAAAGTTTTCAGCCATCCACTTCCTTATGTCTGAAACACAGGCTTCTAGCGAGGGCAATTTTGGGGCTTCACCATGTTTCATTGAAATGTACAGCTGTGTGTCATCCGCATAGCAGTGAAAGTTAACATTATGTTTTCGAATAACATCCCCAAGAGGTAAAATATATAGTGAAAACAATAGTGGTCCTAAAACGGAACCTTGAGGAACACCGAAATGCACAGTTGATTTGTCAGAGGACAAACCATTCACAGAGACAAACTGATATCTTTCCGACAGGTAAGATCTAAACCAGGCCAGAACTGGTCCGTGTAGACCAATTTGGGTTTCCAGTCTCTCCAAAAGAATGTGGTGATCGATGGTGTCAAAGGCAGCACTAAGGTCTAGTAGCACGAGGACAGATGCAGAGCCTCGGTCTGACGCCATTAAAAGGTCATTTACCACCTTCACAAGTGCAGTCTCAGTGCTATGATGGGGTCTAAAACCAGACTGAAGCATTTCGTATACATTGTTTGTCTTCAGAAAGGCAGTGAGTTGCTGCGCAACAGCTTTTTCAAAATTTTTTGAGAGGAATGGAAGATTCGATATAGGCCGATAGTTTTTTATATTTTCCGGGTCAAGGTTTGGCTTTTTCAAGAGAGGCTTTATCACTGCCACTTTTAGTGAGTTTGGTACACATCCGGTGGATAGAGATCTGTTTATTATGTTCAACATAGGAGGGCCAAGCACAGGAAGCAGCTCTTTCAGCAGTTTAGTAGGAATAGGATCCAGTATGCAGCTTGAAGGTTTAGAGGCCATGATTATTTTCATCATTGTGTCAAGAGATATAGTACTAAAACACTTAAGTGTCTCTCCCGATCCCTGGCCTTGGCAGAGCTGTGCAGATCCAGGACAGCTAAGCCCTGGAGGAATACGCAGATTCAAAGAGGAGTCCGTAATTTGCTTTCTAATGGTCATGATCTTTTCCTCAAAGAAGTTCATGAATTTATTACTGCTGAAGTGAAAGCCATCCTCTCTTGGGGAATGCTGCTTTTTAGTTAGCTTTGCAACAGTATCAAAAAGAAATTTTGGATTGTTCTTATTTTCCTCAATTAAGTTGGAAAAGTAGGATGATCGAGCAGCAGTGAGGGCTCTTCGGTACTGCACGGTACTGTCTTTCCAAGCTAGTCGGAGGACTTCCAGTTTGGTGTGGCGCCATTTCCGTTCCAATATCCTGGAAGCTTGCTTCAAAGCTCGGGTATTTTCTGTATACCAGGGAGCTAGTTTCTTATGACAAATGTTTTTCGTTTTTAGGGGTGCAACTGCATCTAGGGTATTGCGCAAGGTTAAATTGAGTTCCTCAGTTAAGTGGTTAACTGATTTTTGTCCTCCGATGCCCTTGGGTAGGCAGAAGGAGTCTGGAAGGGCATCAAGGAATTTTTGTGTCGTCTGAGAATTTATAGCACGACTTTTGATGCTCCTTGGTTGGGGTCTGAGCAGATTATTTGTTGCGATTGCAAACGTAATAAAATGGTGGTCCGATAGTCCAGGATTATGTGGGAAAACATTAAGATCTACAACATTTATTCCATGGGACAAAACTAGGTCCAGAGTATGACTGTGGCAGTGAGTAGGTATCTGTGGATGTGGTTCTGTGTGGCAGTGCCAGTCTTTTCTTGTTGTTGTTTCACCCCAGTACCACAGTACAGACTCTCTCTCTGTCTCAGTTAATGACCCAACAGCACTCAGCTCCAGGCCTGGGTGTCTTATTTACAATGACGGCCAAACCCAGACGACGCTGGGCCAATTGTGCGCTGCCCTATGGGACTCCAAATCACGGCCGGATATGATACAGCCTGGATCCCACTGTCTGCCACAGTAGCTAGGTCCAAGAGGCTTCGCTAGGTCCAAGAGGCTTCGCTAGGTCCAAGAGGCTTCTCTAGGTCCAAGAGGCTTCTCTAGGTCCAAGAGGCTTCTCTAGGTCCAAGAGGCTTCTCTAGGTCCAAGAGGCTTCTCTAGGTCCAAGAGGCTTCTCTAGGTCCAAGAGGCTTCTCTAGGTCCAAGAGGCTTCTCTAGGTCCAAGAGGCTTCTCTAGGTCCAAGAGGCTTCTCTAGGTCCAAGAGGCTTCTCTAGGTCCAAGAGGCTTCTCTAGGTCCAAGAGGCTTCTCTAGGTCCAAGAGGCTTCTCTAGGTCCAAGAGGCTTCTCTAGGTCCAAGAGGCTTCTCTAGGTCCAAGAGGCTTCTCTAGGTCCAAGAGGCTTCTCTAGGTCCAAGAGGCTTCTCTAGGTCCAAGAGGCTTCTCTAGGTCCAAGAGGCTTCTCTAGGTCCAAGAGGCTTCTCTAGGTCCAAGAGGCTTCTCTAGGTCCAAGAGGCTTCTCTAGGTCCAAGAGGCTTCTCTAGGTCCAAGAGGCTTCTCTAGGTCCAAGAGGCTTCTCTAGGTCCAAGAGGCTTCTCTAGGTCCAAGAGGCTTCTCTAGGTCCAAGAGGCTTCTCTAGGTCCAAGAGGCTTCTCTAGGTCCAAGAGGCTTCTCTAGGTCCAAGAGGCTTCTCTAGGTCCAAGAGGCTTCTCTAGGTCCAAGAGGCTTCTCTAGGTCCAAGAGGCTTCTCTAGGTCCAAGAGGCTTCTCTAGGTCCAAGAGGCTTCTCTAGGTCCAAGAGGCTTCTAAACAGCTTCTAACTAATAAACAAAAGTGAAATAAAACAATTAAAATGTAACAGTAAACATTACACAAAGAATAAAGACATTTCAAATGTTATATGTGCAAATAGTGAAAGTACAAAATGTAAAATTAACATAAATATGGGTTGTATTTACAATGGTGTTTGTTCTTCACTGGTTGACCTTTACTTGTGGCAACAGGTCACAAATCTTGCTGCTGTGATGGCACACTGGTATTTCACCCAATAGATATGGGAGTTTATCAACATGTGATTTTTTTCAAATTCTTCTTGTATCTGTGTAATCTGAGGGAAATATAGCCCTTCGTACATCAGCTAATATCTCGAAGTGCTGTACAGAAACCCAGCCTAAAACCCCAAACAGCTAGTAATGCAGGTGTAGAAGCACGTTGTTGAACTTTGGGTCTCCTCTCGCTCTCTCTCTACTCTCTCTCTCTACTCTCTCTCTCTACTCTCTCTACTCTCTCTCTCTCTACTCTCTCTCTCTCTACTCTCTCTCTCTCTACTCTCTCTCTCTCTACTCTCTCTCTCTCTACTCTCTCTCTCTCTACTCTCTCTCTCTCTACTCTCTCGCTCTATTCAATCCAAAGGGGCTTTATTGGCACGGGAAACACGTTTATGTTGCCAAAGCAAGTGAAATAAACAATAAACAAAAGGGAGAAGAAACAAAAAACAGCATCAGCAAAACCAATGTTCAGAACAGTAAACATTGCACTCAAAAAGGTAAACAATGAATTATAGAGGCATTTCAAGTGTTATATTATGAGCTATGTACACTGTTTTAGTCTTGTGCAAATAGTTGTAGTATGAATAGTAGGGGAAAATAAACAAGAAATATTGTTGTTTGTGCTACACTGGTTTCCCTTTTCTCATGGCAACAGGTCACACATCTGGCTTCTCTGACTGCACACTGTGGTATTTCATCTAACAGATATGAGAGTTTATCAATGTTTGATTTGTTTTCTAATTCCTTGTGGATATATGTAATCTGAGGGAAATATGTGTCTCTAATGTGGTCATACCTTTGGCAGGAAGTTAGAAAGTGCAGCTCAGTTTCCACCTCATTTTGTGGGCAGTGTGCACATAGCCTGTCTTCTCTTTAGACCTAGGTCTGCCTACTGTGGCCTCTCAATAGCAAGGCTATGCTCACGGAGTCTGTACATAGTCAAAGCTTTCCTTAAGTTTGGGTCAGTCACAGTGGTCAGGTATTGTGCGACTGTACTCTCTGTTTAGGGCCAGACATTGTTCCAATTTGCTCCGTTTTTGGTTGATTCTTTCTAGGGCTGGGTGGTGTATCATATTTGACGATATACCGGTATTGATGCACAGACCGTTTTGGATTTTTACTTTACCTTCTATAACGGTATTTGAACGTTTGGTTTGTAGAATGTGATATGCCGTGGGTAATGTCCATTTTTATAGTTTACAACACTACTTGAGTCATCTCTTTCTGCTCTCTCACCAGGCTGCTTTCCTCACAGACCTAGCCCCACCCCCTGTCACTCAAGGAGCTCGTTTGTTGTTCCTCAACCACCAGACTCTTGTCAATGCAGCACATGCAACAATGTTGATGACAAGGACGTTTCCACTTTGCTTCTTAATATAAAACCTCAAGCGCTTTATAATTGCAATATTAGGTTGTTTGCTGATGTAAGAAACACAACTAGTTTGTCTTTTCGCTGCAAGTTTTAGCTAAATTGTGTTAGCTGTTAATCACTAGTTAGCTGGCTAGCTAGCTAATAAATGTACTGAGTCAAGGCAAACGTAGCTAGCAAATACAGCCTGATACCAGTGCTGGTGTAGGCATAAATCAGCATGTTTGTTCAACAGTATATTTTAAATCAAAGCGGAATAGGCGAAGCATGTTGGCTACATGAAGAAACAGATTATAGGGTATCCTAGGAAATGCTGACCATCACTTTGGTTCCTACCCTGTCACAATAACTCCTCCCTGGCATTTTCATTTGTTGTCATGTCAAACAACACTGTATTCAAAGTGCCCACTATTATTTAAATTCTAACTATAGAATTAGAATAAACATTCTCGTTCCATGATTCCAACAGATCACCCAAGTGTTTTGATCTAAATCGGAAGTCTAACATTTGGTAAAAAATAAGGCCTAGTTTTCTTGTCCATATCGTGCAGCCCAACGTGGCAGTCAAATGAGTGCTGTAAATGCAGGAAACTATTTTTGGATGAATTGAACAGCATAACGGACGGGAGAAACCCATTTTGAAATCCCTTAGAATGTATGTGTTGCCTCTACTCATAAAACTTTTATGATTCAACAATCATAAACTACCATTATACTGGCATACGTCAACAGAAGAACAAATACAGTCATATGATATTTGGGTCATATCGCCCAGCCCTAATTATTTCTAGTGTGTCCAATAGTTTTTTTATTTTCTTAATTTCGTTGATCTAATTGTGTTGCTGTCCTGGGGCTCTGTGCTGGCTGAGGGGACTTTTCTCTAGGTTCCTCTCTCTGTAGTCGAGGGCTTTGTGATGGAATTTGTAGGCATCGCTTCCTTTTTAGGTGGTTGTAGAATTTAACAGCTCTTTTCTGGATTTTGAACTAGCACTATCTCATCCTCTCCTCCTCCCTCTCTCCCTCTCTCTCTCTCTCTCCCTCCTCTCTGCCTCCCCCCTCCCTCTCTCCTCCTCCTCCCCCTCCCTCTCGTCCTCCTCTCTCCCTATGCCCCCCCCCCCTCTCTCTCTCAATTCAATTCAAGGGGCTTTATAGGCATGGGAAACATATATTAACATTGCCAAAGCAAGTGAAGTAGATTTTATACAAAAGTGAAATAAACAATAAAATGAACAGTAAACATTACACTCACAGAACTTCCAAAAGAATAAAGACATTTCAAATGTCATATTATGTATATATACAGTGTTGTAACGATGTGCAAATGGTTAAAGTACAAAAGGGAAAATAAATAAACATAAATATGGGTTGTATTTACAATGGTGTTTGTTCTTCACTGGTTGCCCTTTTCTTGTGGCAACAGGTCACAAATCTTGCTGCTGTGATGGCACACTGTGGTATTTCACCCAGTAGATATGGGAAGTTTATCAAAATTGGATTTGTTTTCAAATTCTTTGTGGATCTGTGTAATCTGAGGGAAATATGTGTCTCTAATATGGTCATACATTGGGCAGGAGGTTAGGAAGTGCAGCTCAGTTTCCACCTCATTTTGTGGGCAGTGAGCACATAGCCTGTCTTCTCTTGAGAGCCAGGTCTGCCTACGGCGGCCTCTCTCAATAGCAAGGCTATGCTCACTGAGTCTGTACATAGTCAAAGCTTTCCTTAAGTTTTGGTCAGTCACAGTGTTCAGTGTTCTCCCACTGTGTACTCTCTTTGTTTAGGGCCAAGTAGCATTCTAGTTTGCTCTGTGTTTTTTGTTAATTCTTTCCAATGTGTCAAGTAATTATCTTTTTGTTTTCTCATGATTTGGTTGGGTCTAATTGTGTTGCTGTCCTGGGGCTGTGGGGTCTGTTTGTATTTGTGAACAGAGCCCCAGGACCAGCTTGCTTAGGGGACTCTTCTCCAGGTTCATCTCTCTGTAGGTGATGGCTTTGTTATGGAAGGTTTGGGAATTGCTTCCTTTTAGGTGGTTGTAGAATTTAACGGCTCTTTTCTGGAATTTGATAATTCGTGGGTATCGGCCTAATTCTGCTCTGCATGCATTATTTGGTGTTTGATGTTGTACACGGGGGATATTTTTGCAGAATTCTGCATGCAGTCTCAATTTGGTGTTTGTCCCATTTTTGTGAATTCTTGGTTGGTGAGCGGACTCCAGACCTCACAACCATAAAGGGCAATTGGTTCTATAACTGATTCAAGTATTTTTAGCCAGATCCTGATTGGTATGTTGAATTTTATGTTGCTTTTGATGGCATAGAATTCCATTCTTCCCTTGTCTCTCAGATTGTTCACAGCCTTGTGGAAGTTACCTGTGGCGCTGATGTTTAGGCCGAGGTATGTATAGTTTTTTGTGTGCTCTAGTTATTGGTGTCTAAATGGAATTTGTATTTGTGGTCCTGGCGACTGAACCATTTTGGAACACTAGTATTTTGGTCTTACTGAGATTTACTGTCAGGGCCCAGGTCTGTGCAGAATATCTATGTGCTGCTGTAGGCCCTCCTTGGTTGGTGACAGAAGCACCAGATCGTCAGCAGACATTTGACTTCAGATTCTAGTAGGGTGAGGCCGGGTGCTGCCGACTGTTCTAGTGCCCTCGCCAATTCTTTGATTGTATATATGTTGAAGAGGGTGGGGCTTAAGCTGCATCCCTGTCTCACCCCACAGCCCTGTGGGTAGAAATGTGTGTTTTTTGCCAATTTTAACTGTACACTTGTTTGTGTACATGGATTTTATAATGTCGTATGTTTTACCCCCAATACCACTTTCCATCAATTTGTATAGCGGACCCTCATGCCAAATTGAGTCGAAGGCTTTTTTGAAATCAACAAAGCATGAGAAGACTTTGCCTTTGTTTTGTTTTGGTTTGTTTGTTTGTCAATTATGGTGTGCAGGGTGAAAACGTGGTATGTCGTATGATAATTTGGTAAAAAGCCAATTTGCCATTTGCTAAGCAAATTTTTTTCACTCAGGAAAAAAGTACGAGTCTGCTGTTAATGATGATGCAGAGGATTTTCCCAAGGTTGCTGTTGACGCATCTCCCACAGTAGTTATTGGGGTCAAATGTGTCTCCATTTTTGTGGATTGGGGTGATCAGTCCTTTGTTCCAAATATTGGGGAAGATGCCAGAGCAAAGGATGATGTTAAAGAGTTTTAGTATAGCCAATTGGAATTTATTGTCTGTATATTTTAACATTTCATTGAGGATACCATCAACACCACAGGCCTTTTTGGGGTGGATGGTTTTTATTTGGAGAAGTAAGATTGGATAAGTGGTTAACCCATACAACTCCATTTTGGTTAGATCATTTTTGTTGTTTGTTTAGTGTTTTCCAATTTTTCCAGAAGTGGTTAGGGTCTATGGATTCTTCAATTACATTGAGCTGATTTCTGACGTGCTGTTCCTTCTTTTTTCGTAGTGTATTTCTGTATTGTTTTAGTGATTCACCATAGTGCAGGCGTTGACTCAGGTTTTCTGGGTCTCTCTGTTTTTGGTTGGACAGGTTTCTCAATTTCTTTCTTAGGTTTTTGCATTCTTCATCAAACCATTTGTCATTGTTTATTTTCTCCTGTTTTCTGTTTGAAATTTTTAGATTTGATAGGGAAGCAGAGGGAAAATATACTGTTTTAGGTTTTCTACTGCCATGTTTATACCTTCACTATTACAGTGGAACGTTTTGTCCAGGAAGTTATCTAAAAGGGATTGAATTTGTTGTTGCCTAATTGTTTTTTGGTAGGTTTCCACACTACATTCCTTCCATCTATAGCATTTCTTAATGTTACTCAGTTCCTTTGGCTTTGATGCCTCATGATTGAGTATTGCTCTGTTCAAGTAGACTGTGATTTTGCTGTGATCTGATAGGGGTGTCAGTGGGCTGACTGAACGCTCTGAGAGACTCTGGGTTGAGGTCAGTGATAAAGTAGTTTACAGGACTACTGCCAAGAGATTAGCTATAGGTGTACCTACCGTAGGCGTCCCCACGAAGCCTACCATTGACTATTTACATACCCAGCGTGCGACAGAGCTGCAGGAGTTGTGACCCGTTTTTGTTTGTTATATTGTCATAGTTGTGCCATGGGGGGCATATGGGGGAGGGAATGCTGTCACCAGGCAGGTGTTTGTCCCCCTGTGTGCTGAGGGTGTCAGGTTCTTGTCCGGTTCTGGCATTTAGGTCGCCACTGTAAGGTACTGGGTGTCGGGAGTGTGAAGTCAGGCGCAGGAAAACAGAGAGTTCCATATAATGCTCTTTTAATGCATTCACGGTGAACCACGGCCACCCCACTAAACATTGGGTGCTCAAAATAAACTGCCCCAGACATGGGGAACGAAAACAGTTCCAGCACTATACACGAACATAAACCAACACGTCTGAAACAAACACTAGGCTTACAATAATCAATCCCGCACAAAGAAACGGGCGGGCTGGCTGGCTAATAAAGCCCAACTAATTACAACAAACTCAAAACAGGTGTAATCAATAAGCACATAAGGAGAAAAGAATCAGTGGCAGCTAGTAGGCCGGTGACGACGACCGCCGAGCGCCACCCGAACGGGAAGCGGAGCCTGCTTCGGTCGGAGTCGTGACAGCCACAGACTAGTATGTGTCCCTGGGCCTGGAAATGATTGATATCCCCCCCAGGATGGAGAAGCTGTCTTCATTAAAGTATGGGGATTCTAGTGGGGGGATATATGTAGCACACAGGAGGACATCTTTCTCTGTTAAGATCATTTCATTTTGAATTTCTATCCAAATGTAAAATGTTCCTGTTTTGATTAATTTAATGGAGTGAGTTAGGTCTGCTCTACACCAAAATTGGCATATCCCCTGAGTCCCTTCCATGTTTCACACCTTGTAGTTTGGTGGATGGGACCACCATCTCTCTGTAACCTAGAGGGCAACCAGTGGCTCCATCTCTTATATAACATGTTTCTTGTAGGATGACAATGTCTTTATTTCCAATTTCTTTGATGAAGTCCAAGTTCCTGCTCTTTAGGCCAAAGGCAGATGACCTCAGGCCTTGGATATTCCAGGATGAGATAGTGAAGGCTTTGTGTTCCATAAAGTGTCCAATGTTGTTGGTCGTGTGGTGTGACCTCAGGCCAGTAAGTGTGAGCAGAGCCTGCTGAGCATCTGGTACATGCCATTGGCTTGGGCTAGTGTAAGAGTGGGGGTTGGGCCTGTTTGCCCGCTCACGGCCTGGCAGTATGTGTGACTTCCATGTTGAGGCCCTCTTTGCGGGGGTGGGATGGGGTGAGCAGGAGGGGCATAGGTTTGATCTGAGGGGGCCTAAATGGGGTGTGGGGATGGTTAACTTGGGTGGGGGTATGGATGTGGCTGGTGGTATTGTGGTCTGGATGTAGGTCCTCTTGGCGTGGGTCCTCAATGTGTAGGTCCGGGTGGGGGGGGTGTGTCTCGCTGTTCTGGGCGGGGTGTCTATTGATCTGTTGCTCCTGTGTGAAGTGTTGGCTGCGTTTGAGAGCAATGTCCTTTAGATTCCAGGCGAAGGTGGGCAGTGCTGCCTTGCATGGGTGGACCTAGGGCTGGGCGAGGGGACGATAGAAAAACATCTATCGTTTCATATTATGCTCTATCATTTATTTTGTTGTCGCAAATCACACTCTATACGGCAATATTTGTAGTCAATTGGACAACGGTTTGCGTGGAAATTTGCAACACAAACAAACATGGAGGAGAGTGAACGTGACACAGAGCACGGAGACACGGAGCTCGTACCTTAAAGAGGGGCTACTTCGGTCGCATGGACGTGGTTTGGGAATGAAAAGTCTGACCGGGACCAGAAAACCGTCCTCTGCAAAATATGCCGCAGGGCGGTCCCGACAACAGACTCAAACACCACTAACCTCTTACCACCTACGCAAGAATCATGTGAAACAGAACGGAGAGAGAATCTACGCATGAGACCCAAAGAAGTACAGTCGAGTGCTCAAAACAAACCCCCGACTCAGACGTTGCAAGAGGCTTTTGCCCGCGGCACACCATATGGCAAAGAACCATGAAGATGGAAGGAGATAACAGCTGCCGTTACAACTTACATCTGCAAAGACATGGCCCCAATTCACACGGTCGAGAAACGGGGGTTTGGTGAGTTGGTGCTAACACTCGACCCAAGGTACCAAATGCAAATTGATATGTGACACGTATTAATGCCAAAATAACATGCGAAACAGGCAAGCCCCCATATATCGTTTTTTGGCCTATATTTATTTAGTTTGCAGCTATAGTTGAAGTGTTTTCTATTTACCATTTTAGATTTTGTTACATGCTTAATTGAAAATTTGCACAGGTTCTAAATGAAATAAACAATAAAATATGAGTAAGTACCTTTTTATTTGTTGAGTATAATTCAAAATGTAATAAGAAATAGGCCTTTGCATGTGGTCATTTTATATATTTATTCATTGAATTGACAGAAAATGTGATATATTGTGATATGTATTGTTATCGGGATATGAAACGACCTATATTGGGATATGAGATTTTGGCCATATCGCCCAGCCCTAGGTGGACCTGGTCACAAAGGCTGTTCAAGTCCAGGGTGGAGTGGTGGGCCAGGTAAACATTTGGTTTTGAGGCACAGTCACGGGAAATACTTGCGTTTACCCGCTGTATGGTAGCAGTCTTTTCGTGGTAGCAGGGTGGATATAACCACTTGTGCATTGGGGAAAGTAGGAGAAGCTTTTTCAATCACTCCCTTCAGTGCTGTGGCCACCATTTCCTGCTGTGTTCTCAGGTCGTTTGTGCCTGTGTGTGTTATGTTGCTGGGTGACCCTAGTAGGTCTTCAGACAGAAGGTCTAGGGCACGCTGGGTGTTTGGACACCAGAGTTTAGACACACTGTGTTTTCTTGTATATATTCCCCATTTTAGTCCATGAGGAGTACAATCTGTGTCTTGTGTATGTGGGGGGATTGGGGGGGATTGTCAGGGTGGCTGACAGGGGGGGTACTCAGAGGGGGTGAGATCCCCTGGGCTTGGGGTTCTTCATTTGTCTGTTCTGCTGTGATGTTGGCGTGGTCTGGGTTGGACTGTTCTGCTGGGGTGTCGAGACTTTTGTCGGGTGCTGAGGTGGGCTGTTCTGCTGGGGTGTCGAGACTTTTGTCGGGTGCTGAGGTGGGCTGTTCTGCTGGCTTCTCTGCGGCGTTGGCCACCTCTCTAGTGGGTTGTTCTCTGTCACACGCCATCCCCCTCACCCTCTCCTCCAGCAGTCTGATCCTCTCCTCCATCCCCCTCACCCTCTCCTCCAGCAGTCTGATCCTCTCCTCTAGTGCTCTGTTCTTCTTCTGCTCTTGCTTTTTATATTGTTGAAGTTGTCTAACCACAGTCCAGAGTGCAGGTATGTCTCTCTCCACCTCCAGCTCTCCGGGTCTGGTTAAGGGGGTGTTGTTGTGCTGGACTGTTGTCTGGGTCTGTGCTAACTGGAGTGTGTTCACCTGCTGTTCCAGCTTACCTCCAGCTGGGTGAATGTATCCTTCATTTCAATGAGGGGGTAGTACTCTGTCCTGGGAGGTTGACTTTCCGCTTGGGGTTGTTCACCTGTGGGGTTGTATAATGAAGAGGTCTGGTTTGACCTGCTCGGGGTGGGGGTATCTTTCTCAAGGGAGGGCTTCTCCTGCCGGGCTAATTCTTTGATTAGGTGAAAGTCCAGCTGAAACTGTTTGGGGTTGCCCTGTAGCAATACTGTTCCAGACTTATAGAGATTTATATTAGCTGACTCAGAGTCCTCGTTGTCTAGTATCCTGATTCTCCACCCCTCGGTAACATCCCCCCTCTTAACAGAGGGGTAGTGTGCCCTGCCAGGGATGGTCTGTGTGGAAGATGAGGTTGCTGATGTTCCCATTTTTATAATAGTCAGCAAAAAGTGTCTCTTGATTTTCCATAAAAAGCTTCATTTTGTGCTCTTTTCGTGTTTTATCATTCTTTACATGCACAGTGTACTGTATGTTAATTACCTCAGAACAGCTGGAGGCAGCTTCTAAGGCCTCTCCATTTGGTTGGAGTAGACTGTTCGACTCTCTCTCTCTTCCTCCCTCTCTCTCTCTTCCTCCCTCTCTCTCTTCCTCCCTCTCTCTCTCCTCCTCCCCCCTCCCTCTCCTCCTCCCTCTCTCTCTCCTCCTCCCCCCCCCTCCCCCCCTCTATCCTGTCCTTCTCCTCCTCCTCCCTCTCTATCCTGCCCCCCCCCCCTACTCCTCCCCCCTCTATCCTGTCCCCCCCCCTCTCCTCCCCCCTCTATCCTGTCCCCCCCCCTCTCCTCCCCCCTCTATCCTGTCCCTCTCCTCCTCCCCCCTCTATCCTGTCCCTCTCCTCCTCCCCCCTCTATCCTGTCCCTCTCCTCCTCCCCCCTATATCCTGTCCCTCTCCTCCTCCCCCCTCTATCCTGTCCCTCTCCTCCTCCCCCCTCTATCCTGTCCCTCTCCTCCTCCCCCCTCTATCCTGTCCCTCTCCTCCTCCCCCCTCTATCCTGTCCCTCTCCTCCTCCCCCCTCTATCCTGTCCCTCTCCTCCTCCCCCCTCTATCCTGTCCCTCTCCTCCTCCCCCCTCTATCCTGTCCCTCTCCTCCTCCCCCCTCTATCCTGTCCCTCTCCTCCTCCCCCCTCTATCCTGTCCCTCTCCTCCTCTCCCCTCTATCCTGTCCCTCTCCTCCTCCCCCTCTATCCTGTCCCTCTCCTCCTCCCCCCCTCTCCTCCTCCCCCCTCTATCCTGTCCCTCTCCTCCTCCCCCCTCTATCCTGTCCCTCTCCTCCTCCCCCTCTATCCTGTCCCTCTCCTCCTCCCCCTCTATCCTGTCCCTCTCCTCCTCCCCCCCTCTCCTCCCTCTCCCCTCTATCCTGTCCCTCTCCTCCTCCCCCTCTATCCTGTCCCTCTCCTCCTCCCCCCCTCTCCTCCCTCTCCCCTCTATCCTGTCCCTCTCCTCCTCCCCCTCTATCCTGTCCCTCTCCTCCTCCCCCTCTATCCTGTCCCTCTCCTGCTCCCCCCTCTATCCTGTCCCTCTCCTGCTCCCCCCTCTATCCTGTCCCTCTCCTCCTCCCCCTCTATCCTGTCCCTCTCCTCCTCCCCCTCTATCCTGTCCCTCTCCTCCTCCTCCCTCTCCCCTCTATCCTGTCCCTCTCCTCCTCCCCCCTCTATCCTGTCCCTCTCCTCCTCCCCCCTCTATCCTGTCCCTCTCCTCCTCCCCCCTCTATCCTGTCCCTCTCCTCCTCCCCCCTCTATCCTGTCCCTCTCCTCCTCCCCCCTCTATCCTGTCCCTCTCCTCCTCCCCCCTCTATCCTGTCCCTCTCCTCCTCCCCCCTCTATCCTGTCCCTCTCCTCCTCCCCCCTCTATCCTGTCCCTCTCCTCCTCCCCCCTCTATCCTGTCCCTCTCCTCCTCCCCCCTCTATCCTGTCCCTCTCCTCCTCCCCCCTCTATCCTGTCCCTCTCCTCCTCCCCCCCTCTCCTCCCTCTCCCCTCTATCCTCTCTCCTCCCTCTCCCCTCTATCCTGTCCCTCTCCTCCTCCCCCCTCTATCCTGTCCCTCTCCTCCTCCCCCCTCTATCCTGTCCCTCTCCTCCTCCCCCCTCTATCCTGTCCCTCTACTCCTCCCCCCCTCTCCTCCTCCCCCCTCTATCCTGTCCCTCTCCTGCTCCCCCCTCTATCCTGTCCCTCTCCTGCTCCCCCCTCTATGCTGTCCCTCTCCTCCTCCTCCCTCTCCCCTCTATCCTGTCCCTCTCCTCCTCCCCCCTCTATCCTGTCCCTCTCATCCTCCCCCCTCTATCCTGTCCCTCTCCTCCTCCCCCCTCTATCCTGTCCCTCTCCTCCTCCCCCCTCTATCCTGTCCCTCTCCTCCTCCCCCCTCTATCCTGTCCCTCTCCTCCTCCCCCCTCTATCCTGTCCCTCTCCTCCTCCCCCCTCTATCCTGTCCCTCTCCTCCTCCCCCCTCTATCCTGTCCCTCTCCTCCTCCCCCCTCTATCCTGTCCCTCTCCTCCTCCCCCCTCTATCCTGTCCCTCTCCTGCTCCCCCCTCTATCCTGTCCCTCTCCTCCTCCTCCCTCTCCCCTCTATCCTGTCCCTCTCCTCCTCTCCCCTCTATCCTGTCCCTCTCCTCCTCCCCCCTCTATCCTGTCCCTCTCCTCCTCTCCCCTCTATCCTGTCCCTCTCCTCCTCCCCCCTCTATCCTGTCCCTCTCCTCCTCTCCCCTCTATCCTGTCCCTCTCCTCCTCCCCCCTCTATCCTGTCCCTCTCCTCCTCCCCCCTCTATCCTGTCCCTCTCCTCCTCCCCCCTCTATCCTGTCCCTCTCCTCCTCCCCCCTCTATCCTGTCCCTCTCCTCCTCCCCCCTCTATCCTGTCCCTCTCCTCCTCCCCCCTCTATCCTGTCCCTCTCCTCCTCCCCCCTCTATCCTGTCCCTCTCCTCCTCCCCCCTCTATCCTGTCCCTCTCCTCCTCCCCCCTCTATCCTGTCCCTCTCCTCCTCCCCCCTCTATCCTGTCCCTCTCCTCCTCCCCCCTCTATCCTGTCCCTCTCCTCCTCCCCCCTCTATCCTGTCCCTCTCCTCCTCCCCCCTCTATCCTGTCCCTCTCCTCCTCCCCCCTCTATCCTGTCCCTCTCCTCCTCCCCCCTCTATCCTGTCCCTCTCCTCCTCCCCCCTCTATCCTGTCCCTCTCCTCCTCCCCCATCTATCCTGTCCCTCTCCTCCTCCCCCCTCTATCCTGTCCCTCTCCTCCTCCCCCCTCTATCCTGTCCCTCTCCTCCTCCCCCCTCTATCCTGTCCCTCTCCTCCTCCCCCCTCTATCCTGTCCCTCTCCTCCTCCCCCCTCTATCCTGTCCCTCTCCTCCTCCCCCCTCTATCCTGTCCCTCTCCTCCTCCCCCCTCTATCCTGTCCCTCTCCTGCTCCCCCCTCTATCCTGTCCCTCTCCTCCTCCTCCCTCTCCCCTCTATCCTGTCCCTCTCCTCCTCTCCCCTCTATCCTGTCCCTCTCCTCCTCCCCCCTCTATCCTGTCCCTCTCCTCCTCTCCCCTCTATCCTGTCCCTCTCCTCCTCCCCCCTCTATCCTGTCCCTCTCCTCCTCCCCCCTCTATCCTGTCCCTCTCCTCCTCCCCCCTCTATCCTGTCCCTCTCCTCCTCCCCCCTCTATCCTGTCCCTCTCCTCCTCCCCCCTCTATCCTGTCCCTCTCCTCCTCCCCCCTCTATCCTGTCCCTCTCCTCCTCCCCCCTCTATCCTGTCCCTCTCCTCCTCCCCCCTCTATCCTGTCCCTCTCCTCCTCCCCCCTCTATCCTGTCCCTCTCCTCCTCCCCCCTCTATCCTGTCCCTCTCCTCCTCCCCCCTCTATCCTGTCCCTCTCCTCCTCCCCCCTCTATCCTGTCCCTCTCCTCCTCCCCCCTCTATCCTGTCCCTCTCCTCCTCCCCCCTCTATCCTGTCCCTCTCCTCCTCCCCCCTCTATCCTGTCCCTCTCCTCCTCCCCCCTCTATCCTGTCCCTCTCCTCCTCCCCCCTCTATCCTGTCCCTCTCCTCCTCCCCCCTCTATCCTGTCCCTCTCCTCCTCCCCCCTCTATCCTGTCCCTCTCCTCCTCCCCCCTCTATCCTGTCCCTCTCCTCCTCCCCCCTCTATCCTGTCCCTCTCCTCCTCCCCCCTCTATCCTGTCCCTCTCCTCCTCCCCCCTCTATCCTGTCCCTCTCCTCCTCTCCCCTCTATCCTGTCCCTCTCCTCCTCCCCCCTCTATCCTGTCCCTCTCCTCCTCTCCCCTCTATCCTGTCCCTCTCCTCCTCTCCACTCTATCCTGTCCCTCTCCTCCTCTCCACTCTATCCTGTCCCTCTCCTCCTCTCCACTCTATCCTGTCCCTCTCCTCCTCCCCCCTCTATCCTGTCCCTCTCCTCCTCCCCCCTCTATCCTGTCCCTCTCCTCCTCCCCCCTCTATCCTGTCCCTCTCCTCCTCCCCCCTCTATCCTGTCCCTCTCCTCCTCCCCCCTCTATCCTGTCCCTCTCCTCCTCCCCCCTCTATCCTGTCCCTCTCCTCCTCCCCCCTCTATCCTGTCCCTCTCCTCCTCCCCCCTCTATCCTGTCCCTCTCCTCCTCCCCCCTCTATCCTGTCCCTCTCTCTTTCCATTGTTATTTGAAACACTGTGTTATGTTCTCTCTCTCACTTCCCTGACCAACACGTCTCTCTCATCACATGTTTATCTTCTTCTATTCTGAGCTGCCTGACACGGGGGGGAAGGCTCTGAGCTGCCTGACACAGGGGGGGGGGGGGAGGCACTTGTTGGCTTTGAAGGGCCACTTGTGCTCATGTGGGGTGGAGGGGGGGGGGTGTTCGGTGCAATGTGTGTAAGCCTTTCGACTTACCCCACTCCTGTCGCTCCCTGTGACGCTATCGCTGGTCCCACAAGGAGATATGTGTGTGTGGTTTTTGGGGGAGTTTAGGGAATGTGTGGATTTACTCTGTGCCGTAGTGGGAGTGTTGTTCAAGGCCAAACCCCCAAAGCTGACAGGACATAAGGTTTCAGAAGTGTATTATGATGTCTGAGTTTGGTTGAGTTTTTAAAGTCACTGCTCTAGGTACCTATACAGTCCCCTCCCTACACGGGGCGGATTCCCAGTCCCTACGCGGGGCGGATTCCCAGTCCCTACGCGGGGCGGATTCCCAGTCCCTACGCGGGGCTGATTCCCAGTCCCTACGCGGGGCGGATTCCCAGTCCCTACGCGGGGCGGATTCCCAGTCCCTACGCGGGGCGGATTCCCAGTCCCTACGCGGGGCGGATTCCCAGTCCCAACACTTCTATACACGATGTCCTCTGTCTCCCTCCTCATTTCATGTCTACCCCTGTCAATGAAACAGGAACAATACAGGGGGGAAGTGTGATGACTAGACAGAGACTTTAGAGTTGGTCTTCTGTCTAGGTCGTCTCGAGGTCCTGTGTCTTGATTGATGGCAGTGTTAGTGTGGTGACTGTGTGTCTTGTTGATTGATGTTAGTGTGGTGACTGTGTGTCTTGATTGATGGTAGTGTTCGTGTGGTGACTGTGTGTCTTGATTGATGGTAGTGTTCGTGTGGTGACTGTGTGTCTTGTTGATTGATGGTAGTGTTAGTGTGGTGACTGTGTGTCTTGTTGATTGATGGTAGTGTTAGTGTGGTGACTGTGTGTCTTGTTGATTGATGGTAGTGTTAGTGTGGTGACTGTGTGTCTTGTTGATTGATGGTAGTGTTAGTGTGGTGACTGTGTGTCTTGTTGATTGATGGTAGTGGTAGTGTGGTGACTGTGTCTTGTTGATTGATGGTAGTGTTAGTGTGGTGACTGTGTGTCTTGTTGATTGATGGTAGTGTTAGTGTGGTGACTGTGTGTCTTGTTGATTGATGGTAGTGTTAGTGTGGTGACTGTGTCTTGTTGATTGATGGTGGTGTGGTGACTGTGTCTTGTTGATTGATGTTAGTGTGGTGACTGTGTGTCTTGTTGATTGATGGTAGTGTTAGTGTGGTGACTGTGTGTCTTGTTGATTGATGGTAGTGTTAGTGTGGTGACTGTGTCTTGTTGATTGATGGTGGTGTGGTGACTGTGTCTTGTTGATTGATGTTAGTGTGGTGACTGTGTGTCTTGTTGATTGATGGTAGTGTTAGTGTGGTGACTGTGTGTCTTGTTGATTGATGGTAGTGTTAGTGTGGTGACTGTGTGTCTTGTTGATTGATGGTAGTGTTAGTGTGGTGACTGTGTCTTGTTGATTGATGGTGGTGTTAGTGTGGTGACTGTGTCTTGTTGATTGATGGTAGTGGTAGTGTGGTGACTGTGTGTCTTGTTGATTGATGGCAGTGTTAGTGTGGTGACTGTGTGTCTTGTTGATTGATGTTAGTGTGGTGACTGTGTGTCTTGTTGATTGATGGTAGTGTTAGTGTGGTGACTGTGTGTCTTGTTGATTGATGGTAGTGTTCGTGTGGTGACTGTGTGTCTTGTTGATTGATGGTAGTGTTAGTGTGGTGACTGTGTCTTGTTGATTGATGGTAGTGTTCGTGTGGTGACTGTGTGTCTTGTTGATTGATGGTAGTGTTAGTGTGGTGACTGTGTGTCTTGTTGATTGATGGTAGTGTTAGTGTGGTGACTGTGTGTCTTGTTGATTGATGGTAGTGTTAGTGTGGTGACTGTGTGTCTTGTTGATTGATGTTAGTGTGGTGACTGTGTGTCTTGTTGATTGATGGTAGTGTTAGTGTGGTGACTGTGTGTCTTGTTGATTGATGGTAGTGTGGTGACTGTGTGTCTTGTTGATTGATGGTAGTGTTAGTGTGGTGACTGTGTGTCTTGTTGATTGATGTTAGTGTGGTGACTGTGTCTTGTTGATTGATGGCAGTGTTAGTGTGGTGACTGTGTGTCTTGTTGATTGATGTTAGTGTGGTGACTGTGTGTCTTGTTGATTGATGGTAGTGTTAGTGTGGTGACTGTGTGTCTTGTTGATTGATGGTAGTGGTAGTGTGGTGACTGTGTCTTGTTGATTGATGGCAGTGTTAGTGTGGTGACTGTGTGTCTTGTTGATTGATGGTAGTGTTAGTGTGGTGACTGTGTGTCTTGTTGATTGATGGTAGTGTTAGTGTGGTGACTGTGTGTCTTGTTGATTGATGGTAGTGTTAGTGTGGTGACTGTGTGTCTTGTTGATTGATGGCAGTGTGGTGACTGTGTGTCTTGTTGATTGATGGTAGTGTTCGTGTGGTGACTGTGTGTCTTGTTGATTGATGGTAGTGTTCGTGTGGTGACTGTGTCTTGTTGATTGATGGTAGTGTTAGTGTGGTGACTGTGTCTTGTTGATTGATGGTAGTGTTAGTGTGGTGACTGTGTCTTGTTGATTGATGGTAGTGTTAGTGTGGTGACTGTGTGTCTTGTTGATTGATGGTAGTGTTAGTGTGGTGACTGTGTGTCTTGTTGATTGATGGTAGTGTTCGTGTGGTGACTGTGTGTCTTGTTGATTGATGGTAGTGTTAGTGTGGTGACTGTGTCTTGTTGATTGATGGTAGTGTTAGTGTGGTGACTGTGTGTCTTGTTGATTGATGGTAGTGTTAGTGTGGTGACTGTGTCTTGTTGATTGATGGTAGTGTTAGTGTGGTGACTGTGTGTCTTGTTGATTGATGGTAGTGTTAGTGTGGTGACTGTGTCTTGTTGATTGATGGTAGTGTTAGTGTGGTGACTGTGTGTCTTGTTGATTGATGGTAGTGTTAGTGTGGTGACTGTGTCTTGTTGATTGATGGTAGTGTTCGTGTGGTGACTGTGTGTCTTGTTGATTGATGGTAGTGTTAGTGTGGTGACTGTGTCTTGTTGATTGATGGTAGTGTTAGTGTGGTGACTGTGTGTCTTGTTGATTGATGGTAGTGTTAGTGTGGTGACTGTGTGTCTTGTTGATTGATGGTAGTGTTAGTGTGGTGACTGTGTGTCTTGTTGATTTGATGGTAGTGGTAGTGTGGTGACTGTGTGTCTTGTTGATTGATGGTAGTGTTCGTGTGGTGACTGTGTGTCTTGTTGATTGATGGTAGTGTTAGTGTGGTGACTGTGTGTCTTGTTGATTGATGGTAGTGTTAGTGTGGTGACTGTGTGTCTTGTTGATTGATGGTAGTGTTAGTGTGGTGACTGTGTGTCTTGTTGATTGATGGTAGTGTTAGTGTGGTGACTGTGTGTCTTGTTGATTGATGGTAGTGGTAGTGTGGTGACTGTGTGTCTTGTTGATTGATGGTAGTGGTAGTGTGGTGACTGTGTCTTGTTGATTGATGGTAGTGTTAGTGTGGTGACTGTGTGTCTTGTTGATTGATGGTAGTGTTAGTGTGGTGACTGTGTGTCTTGTTGATTGATGGTAGTGTTAGTGTGGTGACTGTGTGTCTTGTTGATTGATGGTGGTGTTAGTGTGGTGACTGTGTGTCTTGATTGATGGTAGTGTTCGTGTGGTGACTGTGTGTCTTGTTGATTGATGGTAGTGTTAGTGTGGTGACTGTGTGTCTTGTTGATTGATGGTAGTGTTAGTGTGGTGACTGTGTCTTGTTGATTGATGGTAGTGTTCGTGTGGTGACTGTGTGTCTTGTTGATTGATGGCGGTGGCAGTGTGGTGACTGTGTGTCTTGTTGATTGATGGTAGTGTTAGTGTGGTGACTGTGTGTCTTGTTGATTGATGTTAGTGTGGTGACTGTGTGTCTTGTTGATTGATGGTAGTGTTCGTGTGGTGACTGTGTCTTGTTGATTGATGGTAGTGTTAGTGTGGTGACTGTGTCTTGTTGATTGATGGTAGTGTTCGTGTGGTGACTGTGTGTCTTGTTGATTGATGGTAGTGGTAGTGTGGTGACTGTGTGTCTTGTTGATTGATGGTAGTGTTAGTGTGGTGACTGTGTGTCTTGTTGATTGATGGTAGTGTTAGTGTGGTGACTGTGTGTCTTGTTGATTGATGGTAGTGTTAGTGTGGTGACTGTGTGTCTTGTTGATTGATGGTAGTGTGGTGACTGTGTGTCTTGTTGATTGATGGTAGTGTTCGTGTGGTGACTGTGTGTCTTGTTGATTGATGGCAGTGTTAGTGTGGTGACTGTGTGTCTTGTTGATTGATGGTAGTGTTAGTGTGGTGACTGTGTGTCTTGTTGATTGATGGTAGTGTTCGTGTGGTGACTGTGTGTCTTGTTGATTGATGGTAGTGTTAGTGTGGTGACTGTGTGTCTTGTTGATTGATGGTAGTGTTAGTGTGGTGACTGTGTGTCTTGTTGATTGATGGCGGTGTTCGTGTGGTGACTGTGTGTCTTGTTGATTGATGGTAGTGTTCGTGTGGTGACTGTGTGTCTTGTTGATTGATGTTAGTGTGGTGACTGTGTGTCTTGTTGATTGATGGCGGTGGCAGTGTGGTGACTGACTAATGTGTGTGTATCGTGTTCTTTTCTCTTCTTCTCTGCTAGGTGACATCACACAGAAGGGCTATGAGAAGAAACGAACCAAGCTGCTGGGCCCCTTCCTCCCTCAGATCACCAGTAAGACACATTTCTTCCTCCTCCTCTTCATCCTTTCATCTTCCTCTTCCTCCTTCAGATCACCAGTAAGACACATTTCTTCCTCCCCCTCTTCCTCCTTTCATCTTCCTCTTCCTCCCGCAGATCACCAGTAAGACACATTTCTTCCTCCTCCTCTTCCTCCTTTCATCTTCCTCTTCCTCCCTTAGATCATCAGTTTGTAGTTTATCTATCTCTTATACTTTCCGTCTTATTCCTTCTCCTTCTCATCTTTCACTTCCTTCCTCTTCTCCTCTTCTTTCTCCTCTTCTTTCTCCTCTTCTTTCTCCTCTTCTTTCTCCTCTTCTTTCTCCTCTTCCTTCTTCTCTCTTCTTGTCTCTACTTCTCTTTCTTCTCTTCTTCTCTCTCCTCTTCCTTCTCCTATTCCCTCTTTATTCTCCTCTTCTACTCTGACTCCTCTTGACATTTATAATCCATGTGTCTCCTTACTGGGGCAGGTGACATAGAAGCATAGAGTTTTCAGCCTAACCCCAGACTCCAACACATGCCTTTTCAATTTAACTGACGCCAATGACCGAGCTCATCAACTATGTCAGTTTTGCACCAACAAGTTAAATCAAATCACATTTATTTATAAATCCCTTCTTACATCAGCTGATATCTCAAAGTGCTGTACAGAAACCCAGCCTAAAACCCCAAACAGCAAGCAATGCAAGTGTAGAAGCACGGTGGCTAGGAAAAACTCCTTAGAAAGGCCAGAACCTAGGAAGAAACCTAGAGAGGAACCAGGCTATGAGGGGTGGGCCAGTCCTCTTCTGGCTGTGCCGCGTGGAGATTATAACAGAACATGGCCAAGATGTTCAAATGTTCATAAATGACCAGCAGGGTCAAATAATAATAATCACAGTGGTTGTCAAGGGTGCAACAGGTCAGCACCTCAGGAGTAAATGTCAGTTGGCTTTTCATAGCCGAACATTCAAAGTTAGAGACAGCAGGTGCGGTAGAGAGAGAGAGTTGAAAACAGCAGGTCTGGGACAGGTAGCACGTCCAGTGAACAGGTCAGGGCTCCATAGCCGCAGGCAGAACAGTTGAAACTGGAGCAGCAGCACGGCCATGTGGACTGGGGACAGCAAGGAGTCATCAGGCCAGGTAGTCCTGAGGCATGGTCCTAGGGCTCAGGTCCTCCGAGAAGGAGAGAATTAGAGAGAGCATACTTAAATTCACACAGGACAGGAGAAATACTCCAGATATAACAGACGGACCCTAGCCCCCCGACACATAAACTAGTACAGCATTAATACTGGAGGATGAGACCGGAGGGGTCAGGAGACACTGTGGCCCCGTCCGACGATACCCCCGGACAGGGCCAAACAGGCAGGATATAACCCCACCCACTTTCCCAAAGCACAACCCCCACACCACTAGAGGGATATCTTCAACCACCAACTTACCATCCTGAGACAAGGCCGAGTATAGCCCACAAAGATCTCCCCACGGCACAACCCAAGGTAGGGGGGGGAACCCAGACAGGAAGATCACGTCAGTGACTCAACCCACTCAAGTGACGCACCCCTCTTAGGACGGCATGGAAGAGCACCAGTAAGCCAGTGACTCAGCCCCTGTAATAGGGTTTGAGGCAGAGAATCCCAGTGGAGAGAGGGGAACCGGCCAGGCAGAGACAGCAAGGGCAGCTCGTTGCTCCAGTGCCTTTCTGTTCACCTTCACACTCCTGGGCCAGACTACACTCAATCATAGGACCTACTGAAGAGATGAGTCTTCAATAAAGACTTAAAAGTCATTTTTATGGGAAAGAATGCAGAGAGAAACCAAAACTGTTCCACAAATAGTGTGTAGGCCTAATTGTACTGCCCCCCCCCCCCCCCCCCTCCATTAAGGTGACAGTGGACGTGATTGTTTTCCCAAATCTTTTCGACCTCCCTTGGTCTGTTCCAGTGGCGATGGGAGCGTTCATGGATCTCTGCTGCACTCTGGTGGTGGATGAAGAAACAGCATCATCATTACTCTAACTTTTATAATTTTTTGATTTTGACCGTTATTTAACTAGGCAAGTCCGTTAAGAACAAATTCTTATTTACAATGACTAACTCAAACATGTATTAAATGCAACTAGCCTAGTGTTCCTTGAACACTATTCACTTCAAACTTATTTTGTCCTTTTCCAATTTCTACGTATGGTAGTTAGTCACTAGCTGGGGTGTAGTCTACCATTGTTATCCCTCTTGCTCTAATCGGGTCAGTTTCAGTCAGTGCCCATGGAAAGCCCTGAGTCAGCCAACAGACTGCCACTGGAGGATGTCCATGGAAAGCCCTTAGTCAGCCAACAGACTGCCACTGGAGGATGTCCATGGAAAGCCCTGAGTCGGCCAACAGACTGCCACTGGAGGATGTCCATGGAAAGCCCTGAGTCGGCCAACAGACTGCCACTGGAGGATGTCCATGGAAAGCCCTGAGTCAGCCAACAGACTGCCACTGGAGGATGTCCATGGAAAGCCCTGAGTCAGCCAACAGACTGCCACTGGAGGATGTCCATGGAAAGCCCTGAGTCAGCCAACAGACTGCCACTGGAGGATGTCCATGTCCACTGTGTGTCAGTTTGTGGTGTGGCCAAATAAAATCCTGTCTACTGGGGAACCCTGCTCTAGTATTTTACATATCAAACGATTGCTTAATTACCTGGAAAATAACTCCAGGAAAATCCCAAGTTTCGGTGGCGATGTGGAACGCGGGCGGTGTGGAACGCGGGCGGTGTGGAACGCGGGCGGTGTGGAACGCGGGCGGTGTGGAACGCGGGCGGTGTGGAACGCGGGCGGTGTGGAACGCGGGCGGTGTGGAACGCGGGCGGTGTGGAACGCGGGCGGTGTGGAACGCGGGCGGTGTGGAACGCGGGCGGTGTGGAACGCGGGCGATGTGCTCTGGTTGTCAGAGCTGGCATTTGAATGCTTTGAACCTGAAAGGTCACCTCCTGCTTGTTCTGTCTGCGCCTCGGAGCCTTCATCTCCTTTGTGTGTGTGTGTGTGTGTGTCTGTGTGTGTTAGAGCCAGGTGCTGACCATCCTCTCTCTCGGTCCAGGTGTGGTGCTGGCTCTCCCAGACATCCAGCAGCAGGCGTCCTCTGGCCCAACCAGTGGTGAACCCAGCCGTGACTGTAGCCCTGCCAGTCCTGAGGCCCCTGGCCCCTCGTCTTCCTCTGGGGGGCGCAGAAACCGCAGCGGTGGGGCCAGGGACGACCGTTACAGATCAGGTACAGAGAGAGAGACACACACACACACACACAATCATACAATCCTTTTGGAGCTCACTCTATCTACCTCCATCACTCCAGTATCCCTGCACATTGTCAACATGGTACTGAACTGACCCTGTATATAGTATGATTACCCCTATACATATCTACCTCCATCACTCCAGTATTCCTGCACATTGTCAACATGGTACTGGAACTGACCCTGTATATAGTATGATTACCCCTATACATATCTACCTCCATCACTCCAGTATCCCTGCACATTGTCAACATGGTACTGAACTGACCCTGTATATAGTATGATTACCCCTATACATATCTACCTCCATCACTCCAGTATCCCTGCACATTGTCAACATGGTACTGAACTGACCCTGTATATAGTATGATTACCCCTTTACATATCTACCTCCATCACTCCAGTATCCCTGCACATTGTCAACATGGTACTGAACTCACCCTGTATATAGTATGATTACCCCTATACATATCTACCTCCATCACTCCAGTATCCCTGCACATTGTCAACATGGTACTGAACTCACCCTGTATATAGTATGATTACCCCTATACATATCTACCTCCATCACTCCAGTATTCCTGCACATTGTCAACATGGTACTGAACTCATCCTGTATATAGTATGATTACCCCTATACATATCTACCTCCATCACTCCAGTATCCCTGCACATTGTCAACATGGTACTGAACTGACCCTGTATATAGTATGATTACCCCTATACATATCTACCTCCATCACTCCAGTATCCCTGCACATTGTCAACATGGTACTGAACTGACCCTGTATATAGTATGATTACCCCTATACATATCTACCTCCATCACTCCAGTATTCCTGCACATTGTCAACATGGTACTGAACTGACCCTGTATATAGTATGATTACCCCTATACATATCTACCTCCATCACTCCAGTATTCCTGCACATTGTCAACATGGTACTAAACTCACCCTGTATATAGTATGATTACCCCTATACATATCTACCTCCATCACTCCAGTATCCCTGCACATTGTCAACATGGTACTGGAACTGACCCTGTATATAGTATGATTACCCCTATTCATATCTACCTCCATCACTCCAGTATCCCTGCACATTGTCAACATGGTACTGAACTGACCCTGTATATAGTATGATTACCCCTATACATATCTACCTCTATCACTCCAGTATCCCTGCACATTGTCAACATGGTACTGAACTGACCCTGTATATAGTATGATTACCCCTATACATATCTACCTCCATCACTCCAGTATTCCTGCACATTGTCAACATGGTACTGAACTCATCCTGTATATAGTATGATTACCCCTATACATATCTACCTCCATCACTCCAGTATCCCTGCACATTGTCAACATGGTACTGAACTGACCCTGTATATAGTATGATTACCCCTATACATATCTACCTCCATCACTCCAGTATTCCTGCACATTGTCAACATGGTACTAAACTCACCCTGTATATAGTATGATTACCCCTATACATATCTACCTCCATCACTCCAGTATCCCTGCACATTGTCAACATGGTACTGAACTGACCCTGTATATAGTATGATTACCCCTATACATATCTACCTCTATCACTCCAGTATCCCTGCACATTGTCAACATGGTACTGAACTGACCCTGTATATAGTATGATTACCCCTATACATATCTACCTCCATCACTCCAGTATCCCTGCACATTGTCAACATGGTACTGAACTCACCCTGTATATAGTATGATTACCCCTATACATATCTACCTCTATCACTCCAGTATCCCTGCACATTGTCAACATGGTACTGAACTCACCCTGTATATAGTATGATTACCCCTATACATATCTACCTCTATCACTCCAGTATCCCTGCACATTGTCAACATGGTACTGAACTGACCCTGTATATAGTATGATTACCCCTATACATATCTACCTCCATCACTCCAGTATTCCTGCACATTGTCAACATGGTACTAAACTCACCCTGTATATAGTATGATTACCCCTATACATATCTACCTCCATCACTCCAGTATCCCTGCACATTGTCAACATGGTACTGAACTCACCCTGTATATAGTATGATTACCCCTATACATATCTACCTCCATCACTCCAGTATTCCTGCACATTGTCAACATGGTACTGAACTCATCCTGTATATAGTATGATTACCCCTATACATATCTACCTCCATCACTCCAGTATCCCTGCACATTGTCAACATGGTACTGAACTGACCCTGTATATAGTATGATTACCCCTATACATATCTACCTCCATCACTCCAGTATCCCTGCACATTGTCAACATGGTACTGAACTGACCCTGTATATAGTATGATTACCCCTATACATATCTACCTCCATCACTCCAGTATTCCTGCACATTGTCAACATGGTACTGAACTGACCCTGTATATAGTATGATTACCCCTATACATATCTACCTCCATCACTCCAGTATTCCTGCACATTGTCAACATGGTACTAAACTCACCCTGTATATAGTATGATTACCCCTATACATATCTACCTCCATCACTCCAGTATCCCTGCACATTGTCAACATGGTACTGGAACTGACCCTGTATATAGTATGATTACCCCTATTCATATCTACCTCCATCACTCCAGTATCCCTGCACATTGTCAACATGGTACTGAACTGACCCTGTATATAGTATGATTACCCCTATACATATCTACCTCTATCACTCCAGTATCCCTGCACATTGTCAACATGGTACTGAACTGACCCTGTATATAGTATGATTACCCCTATACATATCTACCTCCATCACTCCAGTATTCCTGCACATTGTCAACATGGTACTGAACTCATCCTGTATATAGTATGATTACCCCTATACATATCTACCTCCATCACTCCAGTATCCCTGCACATTGTCAACATGGTACTGAACTGACCCTGTATATAGTATGATTACCCCTATACATATCTACCTCTATCACTCCAGTATCCCTGCACATTGTCAACATGGTACTGAACTGACCCTGTATATAGTATGATTACCCCTATACATATCTACCTCCATCACTCCAGTATCCCTGCACATTGTCAACATGGTACTGAACTCACCCTGTATATAGTATGATTACCCCTATACATATCTACCTCTATCACTCCAGTATCCCTGCACATTGTCAACATGGTACTGAACTCACCCTGTATATAGTATGATTACCCCTATACATATCTACCTCTATCACTCCAGTATCCCTGCACATTGTCAACATGGTACTGAACTGACCCTGTATATAGTATGATTACCCCTATACATATCTACCTCCATCACTCCAGTATTCCTGCACATTGTCAACATGGTACTAAACTCACCCTGTATATAGTATGATTACCCCTATACATATCTACCTCCATCACTCCAGTATCCCTGCACATTGTCAACATGGTACTGAACTGACCCTGTATATAGTATGATTACCCCTATACATATCTACCTCTATCACTCCAGTATCCCTGCACATTGTCAACATGGTACTGAACTGACCCTGTATATAGTATGATTACCCCTATACATATCTACCTCCATCACTCCAGTATTCCTGCACATTGTCAACATGGTACTGAACTGACCCTGTATATAGTATGATTACCCCTATACATATCTACCTCTATCACTCCAGTATTCCTGCACATTGTCAACATGGTACTGAACTCACCCTGTATATAGTATGATTACCCCTATACATATCTACCTCCATCACTCCAGTATCCCTGCACATTGTCAACATGGTACTGAACTCACCCTGTATATAGTATGATTACCCCTATACATATCTACCTCCATCACTCCAGTATCCCTGCACATTGTCAACATGGTACTGAACTGACCCTGTATATAGTATGATTACCCCTATACATATCTACCTCCATCACTCCAGTATCCCTGCACATTGTCAACATGGTACTGAACTCACCCTGTATATAGTATGATTACCCCTATACATATCTACCTCTATCACTCCAGTATCCCTGCACATTGTCAACATGGTACTGAACTCACCCTGTATATAGTATGATTACCCCTATACATATCTACCTCTATCACTCCAGTATCCCTGCACATTGTCAACATGGTACTGAACTGACCCTGTATATAGTATGATTACCCCTATACATATCTACCTCCATCACTCCAGTATTCCTGCACATTGTCAACATGGTACTGGAACTGACCCTGTATATAGTATGATTACCCCTATACATATCTACCTCCATCACTCCAGTATCCCTGCACATTGTCAACATGGTACTGGAACTGACCCTGTATATAGTATGATTACCCCTATACATATCTACCTCCATCACTCCAGTATTCCTGCACATTGTCAACATGGTACTGAACTCACCCTGTTAATTTACTTCTCCTGTTATTTTTTATTTCTTTGTGTTTTTGTTCTACTTTATGTTATTTTTAGATCTACATCGATATTGATTACTGCCTTGTTGGGTTTAGAGCTAGCAAGAAAGGCAGTTTACTGTACTTGTGAACGTGACATTACCTTGAAACATATTTCGATTCATGTTTCGAAAACTGGCCATTCATTATTAAGCAGGAAACAATCCACAATCTACAGAGGAAATGACATCCAACAACAACAACAACACACTGAACACACACACACATACATACACACTGAACACACACACACATACATACACACTGAACACATACATACATACACACTGAACACACACACACATACATACACACTGAACACATACATACATACACACTGAACACATACATACACACTGAACACACACACACATACATACACACTGAACACACACACACATACATACACACTGAACACACACACACATACATACACACTGAACACACACACACATACATACACACTGAACACACACACACATACATACACACTGAACACACACACACATACACACACACATACACATGCTGAACACACACACACACACACACACATATGCTGAACACACACACACACACACACACA